>NC_041395.2:334653550-334953550 GCF_900747795.2 Erpetoichthys calabaricus | reverse complement strand
AAAATGAATGAAATGAAAAAAACAGTCTCTGTAAATTGTATATCCGGTTAACCAAACCCGGGTGTAGGCGAGCAAAGCTTCAGGGGGCAGAGCCCCCTAGTATATATAAATTACACATCAAGAATTATCGTTTTTTAAACAGTTAGATTCAATAATAACCTCATTCATTTGGAACTCAAAACACCCACGTATCCGAAGAGCGAGCCTACAAAGACCTCAGGCAGAAGGTGGCATGGCTTTACCTAATTTTCAGTTTTATTACTGGGCAGCAAACATACAAGCCATAAAAACCTGGACACAAATAAATGAACATACACAGGCTTGGTCTGCAATAGAAGTAAAATCCTGTAGTACTTCTTTATATTCCCTGCTCTGCTCTCAAATAAATGCAAGTTATCGCAAATATACTAATAACCCAATTGTGCTTTACTCACTCAGAATATGGAACCAAATTAGGAAGCATTTTAAGATGGAAAATCTTTTATCAGTGGCACCTCTGCAAGAGAACCACCTCTTTCATCCCTCGCAAGTATATCCAGTTTTTAATACCTGGAAAAGTTTTGGGATTAAAATGCTCTGAGATCTTTATATAGACAACATATTTACATCTTTTGAACAATTACGTTCAAAATTCAACCTCCCAGCTACACATTTCTTTTACTATCTTCAAATTAGAAATTTTGTTAAACAGAAATTGCCCGATTTCCCCCACCTTGTACCCTCCACAATGCTGGAAAAAATACTGCTCAATTTCGAGGAAATAAACACTATTTCCGCAATATATAAAATCTTATTAGAGTCCCTACCTTTCAAAGATCCAAGAGGACATTGGGAAGAAGATCTCTTAATCAATATATCAGAAAAGGAGTGGAAGGTAGCAAAGCAGAGAATTCACTCGAGTTCTATATGCGCAAAGCATAGAATTATTCAACTAAAAATTATATATCGAGCTCATCTGTCTCGCTTAAAACTGTCCAAAATGTTTCCAGGCCAGGATCCAACCTGCGAGCGCTGCAATCGAGCTCCTACCTCACTGGGTCACATGTTCTGGGCCTGCACTCAACTAACATCATTTTGGACAAAAATTTTTAAGTGCCTCTCAGACAGCCTTGGTATCACAATCCCTCCTAACCCATTAACAGTTGTGTTTGGTGTTCTTCCAGATGGACTTGAATTGGAGAAGGACAAGCAAACGGTGATTGCATTCACTACACTCTTGGCACGCAGACTTGTTTTGTTAAATTGGAAGAATCCTAACTCTCCTCTGATAACTCAGTAGGAAACCGATGTTTTATATTATTTGAAATTGGAAAAAATCAAATTCTCAGTTAGAGGATCTGTACAAAATTTTTTCAAAACATGGCAGGATTTAATCAATATTATTTTAGAATAAGAGAAATAACTATTACCGCATCTCCATCTCTTATTTACATATATATTTACTTCTCCCTTTCTTTTGTCTAATGTTGCCTTATTAAAAAGCCTTAAGCAATTTTCCTTTAGCTAAGCTCTCCTTCTCAGGGGTGAGGTTTGATTTGTCTTCAAATTTGTTGGGTTATAAATTGATCTGTTTGTATGGAATGATTACAATGAAAATTAATAAAATAAAAATATATAAAAAAAAAAAAGAATTATCCTTGGGATAACAGCACGTAGAGCAGGCGTGTTGGGGGTGGGGGTGGGGGTGGGGGGGGGGGGGGGGGGGGGGGGGGGGCTGTGGATTGGTGGTTGGTGAGCGCAGCGAGCAGGGGGAAATAGTATTTCCCCCTAGTAGAATAAAAGAAAAGTAAATAAACCAGAGTAAAATACTACATTCAATACTAAAAGAAATGCCAGAAACAAATAACACTATTTAGGATATAACACAGACACACACAAATGGATGTGACGTCTCTGAATGGGGGTCCGGTTACACTGAAGGAGTCAGTTTAGCTAACGTCTAATAGGAGAGGCTCCTGAGACCATCGGAAGGCACTCGCTGGTGTCCTGAATGGGGTACTGGGTCACGAGGTGAATGGGCACAATACTACATAGGACCATCCTTTAAAGGAATACTCCCCTCAGAAATGTTTTACACCTTATTTACCCCATGGAGGGTGTAGTGATGGCTGACAAAACCTCTTGAAAACAAACAGTGTTGCCATTTCTGTGGTTTTCTCAGCCAGTTGGGCTCCTTTTAATCAGTGTCCATGGGAGTAAATGGGCTTTAAAAAAAAATAAAGTGGTATTTTGGACTATTCTGCTTTATTAGCATGCTTTCACCCATCGGGGACCCCCTCCCTTGCATTTGGGACCTTTCTACATACTTTATCATTCTCAAGTCTTCAAAGGGGAAAATCCTTTGAAGATCTACCACCTTCAATGGTATACACCAATTCTATCAGCCTGACGTTTCCAAGGAGGAATACCCCCCTATCCACCCCCATTTCAATGGTATGTACCACCGCCCCCGCCGTCTTCAATAATATCTCAGAGAAGAACACACACACACACACACACACACACACACACACACACACACAATTCAGATGTATGAACCTAATCACTTACTCTGAATTACTTTCTCTTCTGTTCTTTTTCCGGTTTTCTGTGGTGGCGACCTGCGCCACCACCACCTAATCAAAGCAGCGTGATGTCCCCACATGGATGGATTAAAGGCCAGAAGTCCATGTGACTGTCATCATCAAGTCCTTCCATGAGAACCCTGAATACCATGAGGACTGATTGAGGTCATTTATGTTACGTAGAATGCCTAGAGGGGGCTGGGTGGTCTCGTGGCCTCAGAACCCCTGCAGATTTTATTTTTTCTCCAGCCGTCTGGAAATTTTTTTGTTTTTTCTGTCTTCCCTGGCCATCGGACCTTACTTTTATTCTATGTTAATTAGTGTTCTCTTATTTTAATTCTTATTTTGTCTTTTTTCTCTTTCTTCATTATGTGAAGCACTTTGAGCTACATTATTTTGTAGCGGGGCCACATAGTTAGTGTTGTAAATGTCAGTTCTGAGTGCGTCTCGTTTCATTGTCCCGTTTGCTGTTTGTATGTGTATCAGTTAATGCCGTCCCCGAAAAGGGGGACGGATGATGGAAGGAGACCACAGCCGCTAACCTGGAAAACACCTGTTCACGATTAATCAATTACTGCCGTCACAGGACTATTTAAGCCAGCAGGAGGAGAAGGAGAGGAGAGGAGAGAAGGAGATTTTTCACATTCACGACCACGAGCCATCTGTACCTGTTATATTCCACATCGCGCATTTCCATCCAGTTTGTTTTTCTATCCGCCGGACTTGCTTCAAGAACCTCATCACGAGAGACCCCGGGGTCGAAATTAATCATCCACCACGCACCGAGGATTCACGGTGAGGCTGCTCCATTTTGTCCGGGGAAAATCAAACGACTCATTTTTCGCTAATTCAGTCAACCGCAATCAGGACAGATTTTTATTACCGGACTCACGTTCACATTCATTTCCATATATCATTCAATTTTTGTTATTCGTGTTGTGTGTTTCTATGTTACAGGGGCAAGGGAGGGTTTTTGTTGTATTTATATTTGGTGGTGTCTTGTTGTTGCTGGGGTGGAGGGATATTTATATTTATATGTTTTCTATTTTTTGCATGTCTTGTTGTTTAATACATTTAATCCGTTTAATTTTACATCCTGCTTTTGTGTACTTATATTTTCACCGTCGATTGTGGGGAAAAGTTTAATTGGTTAGAAGTATGGCTTGATAGTTAGATTCAGTCTCAGTAAATCATCCAGGCCACAGGTCTTGGAGGTGTAGCTGCCGGCTGGGTAAAGGGGTCGGCCGTTACAATTTGTATGAAAATGTGCTATAGAAATAAATGTTGTTGTTGTTGTTCAAAACTTAGAGGGGGATCCTGTTTGTAATGGTATAATACCACTTTATCATTCTAATTTCTCAGAGTGGGACCTCCCCAGTCTTTGATGGTATATAAAGAGTCTATCAGTTTTAATACTCAGAGGAGAAAACACCCTACATTTCAATAGTATGTACATAATTCATTGTTATCGAAACTAAGAAGGAGTCCTCCATCTGTTCTTCAATAATAAATAGCCATTCTATCAGCCTCATATCTCCAAAGACCCCTCCAAACCCTGCTCTTTGATGGTACATACCGATTCTATCTGTCTCAGATCTCCAAGGAGGAATACCCCTGCTGGATTTCAATTATATGTACCTAATCCACCACTCTAGAACTGCAGAGGGGGACCTCCCTGGTCTTCGATGGTATATACCAATTCAATCAGTCATAACTCTCAGAGGAAGTGGTATTTTGGACTATTCTGCTTTATTAGCATACTTTCACCTATCGGGGACCCCCTCCCTTGCATTTGGGACCTTTATACATACTTTTATCATTCTCAAGTCTTCAAAGGGGAAACTCCCCACCCCCCCATCTTCAATGGTATATACCAATTCTATCAGTCTCATGTTTCCAAGGATGCATACCCCCCTACCCACCCCCATTTCAATGGTAGGTACCACCGCCCCCGCCGTCTTCAATTGGATCTCAGAGAAGAACACACACACACACACACACATTTCAGATGTATGAACCTAATCAATTACTCTGAAAACTTAGAGGGGGCCCTGTTTTCAATGGTATAACACCACTTTATCACTCTAATGTCTCAGAGTGGGACCTCCCCAGTCTTTGATGGCATATAAAAAGTCTATCAGTTTTAATACTCAGAGGAGAAAACACCCTACATTTCAATAGTATGTACATAATTCATTGTTATCGAAACTAAGAAGAAGTCCTCCATCTGTTCTTCGACAATAAATAGTCATTCTATCAGTCTCATATCTCCAAAGACCCCTCCAAATTCTGCTCTTTGATGGTACATACCGATTCTATCTGTCTCAGATCTCCAAGGAGGAATATCCCTGCTGGATTTCAATTCTATGTACCTAATCCACCACTCTAGAACTGCAGAGGGGGACCTCCCTGGTCTTCGATGGTATATACCAATTCAATCAGTCATAAATCTCTGAGGAGGAATAAACCCTAGCCACACTTCGATGGTATGTACTTAATACAACACTCTCAAAACTCTGAGGGAAACATCTCTCCAGTCTTCGATAGAAAATAGCTATTCTATCATTCTCATACCTCGTAGGGGGACCCCCCCTCTCTTAGATGATATGTATCAATTTTATCAGTCTCAAATCTCCAATGAGGAATACCCCCCCTCCCTGCATTTCAATAGTGTGTACCTCATCCATCACTCTTGAAACTCTAAGGGGGAACTCCTCAATTTTTTGATGGTATAAAACCTTTTCTATCACTTTCATATTTCCAAGCCTGAACTCGTTCTTAGATGGTACCAGTAACCCTGCGATTCTCGAAAAGATTGCAAATCCAAGAATGCCAATCACTTTCTGTTCCCTCCGATATTTGGAGGGATGAAAAATCATGGAGGGTGGGTGTGTCCTGGGAAATTTTTCATTCAATTAAATAAACATATTTGTACTGAAGCGGTTTCTTTCTGGAGCTGTGACTCATCTGGTTCTGGTGTTTCAGAAGCGCGTTGTAGGCGCCTTCGTTTATAGTTTTTATCCATGCAGTCTCATTTTTGTTTTTCTATGGCTGTGTCGTCAGCTAGAAGTCGTTTACTGACAGCGGCGGATTCGTGTGCTGAAGTGACGATGGCGGCGGACCCAGGCTTGGAGGGGCACAGTACTAAACGAAGGTGGTATATGTGGTGGTGTGGGCAGTCGCGTTCAGGCAGCGGTGGTAGTGTGTACGGCTTGCCTGTTGCCTCTGGCATCTGTGCATATATACTGTACAACCTGGCGTGCACGCTTTACTTCAGGTTTAGTTTACAGGTCGTATCCATACGGGCTCGTTTATGTATTTCTAATCGTTGAGCTCTTTCTTTTTGGAGCCGTGACTCCTTTGCCTCTGCTGTTTCAGAAGCGTGTTGTGGGCGCCTTCGTTCATTGTTTTTATCCATACGGGCTCGTTTTTGTATTTCCGTTAGTTGAGCTCTTTCTTTTTGGAGCCGTGACTTCTTTGCTTCTGGTGTCTCTGAAGCGTGCTATAGGAGCCTTCGTTTATTGTTCTTATCCATGCGGTCTCTCTTTTGTTTTTCTGTGGCTGTGTCGTTACGTAGAAGTCGTTTACTGTTAGGAATCATAATTCAACTTACTTTTAATACTGAATTACCGTTATGTGATTCAAATACGCCACACTGACTGCTGGCACAGTGGATTAGAGCAAGTTTAGTTTACAGGTTGTGTTGTTTGGGCGCCACCTACTGACTCTGGGAAGCCGCTGGGTTTGACTCTGGGGCCCTGAAGCGCTGTGCGCATGCGCCTCGGTGCGTCCTGTGTCCGGCGTCCATGCATATAATTATACAACTGTGGTTTAGTAATATAGATATAGCCATTCGATCAATCTCTGATCTCCAAGGGAGAATACTCTCCCCCCAGAATTTTGATGGTATGTGACTAATCTATCACTTTTGAGTCTCCAAGGGTGACTCCCTTTCCATCATTCTTTCATGGTATATTGCCATTTTATCACTCTAACATCTCAGAGGAGGACCTCTCCTGTCTTCAATGGTATATACTAATTCCATCAGTCTCAAATTTCCAGGAAGATATACCCCCCCCCCCCCACCCCATTTCAATGGTATGCACTTAACCCATCACTCTTGAATCTCAGAAAGGGGGAACCTCCCCAGTCTTCAATGGTGAATAAACATTCATCACTCACCTATCTTCGAGGGGGTCCCCTTCCTCTATGATGATATGTATCGATTCTATCAGTCTCAAATTTCCGAGGGTGAGTACCCCCCTCACCTACAGTAATCCATTATTTTCAAATTTCCGTTCTTTGATATTATATATCCATTCTATCACTCTAATATCTCAGAGGAGGACCTTCGCTGTCTTCGATGGTATATACTGATTCTATCAGTCTTAAATTTCCAAGAAGATATACTCCCCTGCATTTCAAAGGTATGTACCTAATCCATTGCTCTTGAATCTCCAAGGGGGGAACTTCCCCAGTCTTCGATGGTAAATAAACATTCTATCTCTCTCCTATCTTCGAGGGGGGTCCTCTGTGATGATATGTATTGATTCTATCAATCTCAAATCTCCGAGGATGAATACTCCCCTCACCCACAGTAATTCGATGGCATGCGCCTAATCCATTACTTTCGATTTTTCCATTCTTTGATATTACTGTATATAACCATTCTATCACTCTGAGGAGGACCTCCCTAGTCTTCAATTGTATGTACTCATTCTGTCATTCTCAAATCTCCTAGGAGGAATACCCCATTGTTTTATCTTCAGATATGTCCAGAGATGTTCGATTTGTTTCAAGTCTGGGCTCTGCCTGTGCCACTCCAGGATATTCACAGAGTTGACCTTCAGCTGCTGCGGTGTTGTCTTTGCTTCTAAAGTTCTTCCAGACTTGAGACTTAGAATGGAGGACAAACGGTTCAGTGTTGGTTTCATCAGGCCATCAGGAATCTCGTTTCTCACAGTCTGAGAGTCCAAACACTAGGTGGGATTTCACGTGTCTTCTGGCCAGTCTTCCACGCAGCCCAGATTAGTGAAGTGTTGCAAGTGGTGGTGGCTGTCCTTCTGGAAGTGTCTTCCATTTCCACACAGGTTCTCTCATGCTCAGCCGGAATAACCATCAGATTCTAGGACATCCATCTTACCAAGGCCTCTTCTCCCCTAATAATTGGTTTGGCCAGGTGGTCAGCTCTAGGGAGAGTAGTGGTTGCTCCAGACATCCTCCATTTAAGAATTATGGGGGTCACTGTGATCATGGGGACCTTCAAAGTTGTAGACATGATTTTTGTAGCCTACCTCAGATCTGTGTCTCAACGCCAAACTTTGTAGGTGATTCCTTCGACCTTGTTAAGTGTGTGCCTTTAATCATCAGTCCAGTCAATTGAATTGACCACAAGTGGAACTCCAAACATCTCAATGACGGTTAACAGAATGGGTTGAACTTGAGGTCAAAGCAAATGATCTGAATAATTTGAGTCAACAGGATATGCCAGTTTGCCAAACTCCTGTTTTCACTTTGTCGTTCTGGGGTATTGAATGTTATTTGATGATTTTAGCACAAGGCTACAACAAAACAGCATGTCAAAAATATGCAGGAGTCTGAATTCTTTCCTTAGGCACTTTAACATGTGGACAATGCCGAGTCATTTGGGACGATGCCCATCTCCCAAATGAAAGCAAAGATTGCTTGGAATGCCATGTCGTCCCTGTCTGGAAGGGGAAGGGTGATTGCCTGGATTGCGGCAACTACAGGGGGATAACACTGTTGTCGGTGCTGGGTAAGGTCCTCATCATCAATAGGATCCATGATCACTTGTTCACCTACCAGCACCCAGAGCAGTCTAGTTTTATGCCTAAGAGGTCCACTATCGACTGCATCCTGGCACTGAGGATTCTCATGGAGTGCAAACACAACTATTGGCAGAGTTTCTTTGCAGTCTTTGTTGATTTTTGTAAAGTGTATGACTCAGTTGATCGAGCTGCCCTGTGGGACATCCTGAGACTTTGCAGGATCCCCCTGAAGCTTAGAGATACCATGGGAAGCCTGTACGCTGGTACTCTGAGTGCTGTGCAGAGTGGAGGCAGAACCTCTGTGTTTTTCCCATGTGGTTCTGGGGTATTTTCTGCTCCTACTCTGTTCAATGCTTGTATGGACTGGGTGTTGGGAAGGGTCATGGGGTCCAGCGGATGTGGGGCATCTGTTGGCGAAGAAAGATTCACTGATCTTGACTTTACTGACGATGCTGTGATCTTCATGGAGTCAATGGAGGCTCTGATCAGGGTGCTTGAGAGACTGAATGAGGAGTCTGAGTGTCTGGGCTTGCGAGTGTCCTGATAAAAACCAAAGAACCAGGCCTTTAATGACCTCTTGGGCACGGCCATCAGCACTGTGCCTGTCTGTGGAGAGAGTGTCGACCTCGTCGAGAGGTTTACTTACCTCAGCAGTGACATTCATGTCTCTGGTGACTCTTACTATGAAGTCAGTAGACGGATTGGGAAAGCATGGGGGGTCATGAGGTCACTGGAAAGGAGTGTATGGCACTACCGATATCTATGCAAAAGGATGAAGGTCCAAGTCTTCAGAGTCCTGGTGCTTCCTGTTTGTGAGACATGGACACTATCCAGTGACCTGAGATGAAGACTGGACTCCTTCAGTACTGTGTCTCTTCAGAGAATACTTGGGTACCACTGGTTTGACTTTGTGTTGCTCACGGAGTCCTGAATGAGGCACATTAACTGCATTGTGAGGGAGTGCCAGTTATGGCACTACGGCCATGTGGCGCGATTACCCGAGGGTGATCCGGCTCATAAGATCCTCATTGTTGTAACACTTGGCTGTGGCAGATACAGTAGATGGTCATTTCCAGAGGGTGGAACTGAACAGCATGTCTGCCTAGGGGGATTGCCACCCGGGATCCTGAACTTTTCCGTTGTGTGGTGGGTACGGCAACGTGCTGTACCAGCGCATGCTTCCCAACCTGACCTGACCTGAATGTCGAGTGATGCCAGAATATGAACGAAAGCCCCTGGCACTCTGAGACATCAGCTCTTATCACTGTGCCACCATACTGCTCCGCTATTGTGTTACTTTTCGCCCTTCTTCTCACATTTTCCTAATTTAATTATTGGGTAGCACTTTGAATTTCCCTGCTGCTTGGTCGCCCCCCAGTAAAGCCCCACTCTGACACTGGTGCTCTTGTGAAGGGTGCCAGTTCCTATGGCATCTCAGGACATACTTAATCCTCTTAATGCTGATTCATTGTTGTTCGTTGGTTTGGGTCCATATTTTTATTTATTTATTGGAATTATTTATTTATGTTTTTCTAATATTCTGTCTCCAGTTATATGGTGAATAATGAGTGCTTCCTCCAAGTCTTGTGATCAGCTCTTACAGTGAAAAAAGAATGGTGTCTAATGATGTCTGGAACAGCGCATCTCCTACATTCAGAGATCTAGCAGGTGGCACTAATAAAGCGTGTGCCAGTGACAGTGACAATCTGTGGGAGGAAGGTCATCCTCCTCACGTCAGCAAACCTGCTGCAGATGTGAGGGACTGTGCAGGTAAACAAGTTGAGGAGACCACTAAGAAATACAAATTCTCTGTACCATCTGGTGATGCTATTCCTGGGGCATCCAACATGCCCTGCAGCCTAGTGGGTAAGGGCATGTGCCCTCATTCAATGCCACTTATGGACAGAACCCTAGAGAGTCACATCTGCTGTTTGTATTTTAAGTGTTAATAACCAAATTTTTAATACTTTGTCAGACATTATAGCTCTATTTATTAGACGCTCCATTACGTGCCCCACAGTGGATTCAACATGCTTATCATGAAAGGCACTATATAAAAAACATCTTGGCAATTTATTACACAATGTATAGCAGTTTTCATATGCAGTCAATCACTTTCAAAGTCTACCTCAAACCGTTCTCAAAATCTATAGTTTTCTTACTTTTATAGTGCCTTTTAAGGTTAGCATCACGGATGTGGGCCTTCATTGTCAAGTGTACAGGGGACAGTGAACAACAACCAGCAGTTGCTTTATAAATGACATTTAGTGGGCAAAACCACCTGCCTCTTTATATACCTCCATATAGCACCTTTTATTTGTAAGGATTTAATCATCACCGGATCTGCCAAACAGGCCATCATACGAACAAGACGTGTCAGAGAACTGGCAGGCAGCGCCGTGTCTTCAGGATCACACCATCATGCAGCCATTGCTCTTTACAGACCTGCTCACTCAGAGTGCACACTGTTAATCCGTTTTTATATGGCACCCGTCAGAGTGGACATCATAAGTCCATCTCTGGCATTATAACTGCCTCCCTTCAGAGTTTAAATTCATGGCAAGTGCCAGGAATCATTCATTATGATGATCAGTTCAACTCCATTATTGTGTAGCTAATTACAGATAAGAACAGTCTTTAAATTCAGGCTTGACTTCTACTTATCATTCACTATATAGTGTCTGTCATGATGGACATTATCAGTCACACTTCATGTCGTGTATCAGCTTCCATGACAAACTCCACCTTTCAGTCTTTCCTTTATCATCAAAGGTGAGTACCACCATTACATTTTTATATAGCGCCTTTTATTGCAGACATTACTAATTATTTTTATATAGTATCTGATGGTGAGCAATAACAGCTCAGTCTTTAAGAGTTTTGTATGGTGATACACAAGTTAATCAATATTTTATAGTGTCTTTCATTGTGTGCATCAGTCCATCTTTGTGTTGTATGATAACTTCCAGGATGAAAACCTTCTTTATAAACAGGACAGTAAGCATTAACTATCTGTGATCTAGTGTCTTTCATGTCTATCTACCTATCTATAAAAGGCACTATATGATAGATAGATAGATAGATAGATAGATAGATAGATAGATAGATAGATAGATAGATAGATATGAATGGCACTATATAGGATAGATAGATAGATATGAATGGCACTATATAAGATAGATAGATAGATAGATAGATAGATAGATAGATAGATAGATAGATAGATAGATAGATAGATATGAATGGCACTATATAGGATAGATAGATATCTATCTATCCTATATAGTGCCATTCATATCTATCTATCTATCTATCTATCTATCTATCTATCTTATATAGTGCCATTCATATCTATCTATCTATCTATCTATCTATCTATCTATCTATCTATCTATCTATCTATCTATCTATCTATCTATCTATCTATCTATCTATCTATCTATCCTATATAGTGCCATTCATATCTATTATATAGTGCCTTTCATATCTATCTATTTATCTATGCTATACAGTACCTTTCATATCTATTTTATAGTGCTTTACATATCTATTATATAGTTCCTTACATCTCTCTCTCTCTATCTATGCTATATAGTACCTTTCATATCTATCTATCTATCTATCTATCTATCTATCTATCTATCTATCTATCTATCTATCTATCTATCTATCTATCTATCTATCTATCTATCTATCTATCTATCTTATATAGTGACTTTCCTATCTATGTATCTATTGTGAGACTTGCCGGGACACCACCAGTTGGAAACCACATCTTTATAAAAGTCACACGTTTATTTTCCATAAATAAACACAGGTTTTACAGTCCCGAACACCACACACAATGCACACAGATAATATCACCACTATAAGGGTTTCTCTCTCACAGTCCTTGGCCGCCTGTCTCCTCCTGGGAGCTTTGTCCTGCTCCCACTCCCGACTCAAGCTCCTCGACTGTATGAAGGCGGCCCTTTTTATTCCCGCCCGGATGTGCTCCAGATGGCTGATGACGTCCTTCCGGCAGCACTTCCTGGTGTGGCAGAAGTGCTGCCCTTTGCACCGGAAGCACTCTGGGCATCCCTGGCAGGTTCCTCCGCCATCTTGACAGGTAGTGGCGGAAGTAACTATTTCCGGGCTCCTTGAGGTTTAAGGCGCCCCCTGGTGGTGGTCACGGGTCCCAACGGGTTAACCGCTTCTCCCGTGGTGCTCTCTTAATCCAGGGCGGTTGCCCTCTCGTGGCCCAGAAGCTATACATGCCCTCTTCCGGTCCTTCCAGGCATCCCGGCCAGGTAAGGACCCCAGCAATCTGCCACACTATCTATCTATCTATTATATAATGCCTTACCTATCTATCTATGTATGCCTAGAGCTGGCCCTGGGTGGATGGATAAATCTATCTATCTATCTATCTATCTATCTATCTATCTATCTATCTATCTATCTATCTATCTATCTATCTAAAGTAAAAGAAGACTTCAAGGACGTGAAGGACCAGGCTGCATGAAGGATGTTGATCAAGCACAAGGTCCCCACACAGAAGAGAAAACAGACAAAGAAGAAGATGTCTGTTTTACTCTTTTTAATGCTTTATTATTGTGTTATATTGTTTTAAAGTTAATCTTTTTCATTTTTTCATATTTCTTTCCCCAGATTTCTTCTTTATCTTGTCACTTGTTTTCGGGATGCACTGCATTATGGGAGTTATTGTAGCATGACGCCTTTATCACAACGTTCCTCACGCCCACATTTCACATTTTATTAATGTTTCTTTTCAACAGTACATTTGAGTGGATTGAATCTGGCTTTTCTGACACTAATCAGCCAAAAAAGACTCTTTAGTGTCAAAGTGAAAAACCGCTCTCTGTAAAGTGGCATCCATTAATGACTTTTATTATGCTGACATTTGCACCTACCAGAGGTGTGGAGTGCCAGCCAAACTGGCACAATGGATGCCACTCTGTGTCTACTGTGGAATGCCTGGCATGCCCTCGAGTGTTCAGCAGGACGTGTACCCTGGGAGCTCGCAGAGGCACCATGCTGGAAATCACCCTGGGGAACCTCCGCCGTCTGTCTAAGTGCAATTCCAAGGCCTCGACGTGCGACTCTCGAATGTCTGCTCTGTGACGTGACACGCTCTCCCTCTGGGCCTTCCTTGGCTTCACACTTAAGGTTGGCTCCCTTCAAAAGTTGACATTTTTCATTTTTTTAAGTCAAAGCACTTTGCGTGCATTTAAAACAAAATTAGTTGCTACTGTGTATCCATCGAATGACACAACTATCCAGGTCAGGAGTTAATAAGCCCATCCTGGCAGCACATGTACGTTACACACTACTCATTCAAACCCCTAACCTTAACAGTACTAACTGCTAACCCTAAGTCACCCCTCATCTTAACCGTCTTTACTACGTTGTACACCTCAACCACACCGTCCCTAATCTTAAAATACCCTAAATCTACTAATCCCTAACCTTAACAGAGCGCCAGTCCATCACAGGGCACTGTCTACCAGACTAACACAATTGCAGACAATGCCATTGTGGCTTTGCTTCGTGGAACCACTTGGGGGGCATCAAGACTCACGCGAGGCTCCTGTCTGGAGACGTCCCTTCAGCTTTTAGGACCATCTCTTGAAGAGAATCTTATACAGGATTTTAATTTGGACTTGAATTTGCTGGGGTGTGCTAATTGACTTTTTAAACAGGTAGGAGGACTCAGAGAGAAAATGTTGATGGTGGTCCATCTGACCTGCTGTCCTCACCTGCAGACGTTATGTTCTTTCACTTTGTTTGTAAATCCTCTTAGTGTTGGGTGGTCTACTGGTACTGGAAAAATGCCAAAAAAAACCCTAAATTTTAAAAGGTTACGGTACCAGAATTTTGGGAATTTTGCTACTGGAAGTAAACATCAGGTTTTCACTCAATTAACCCGCCGTCAACCCTTCCCTCGACATTCACTACTGCAGTTTCATAGACATCACATCACACAAGTATACGCTTCTACAGTGGAACCTCCTTCTACCTTCAACATCGTGTGGCCTTCATGGGGGGTGAATTGCTGCAGCGTGACTGAGGCTTTAGGGCTCCTTTTAGGGCACCATTGAGGCGAGCAATTGTGAGGCACATCAGTGAGGTGGAAATAAGATGGGAGGGACTGGAGGTATCTATGATTTGCTTTGGTACCAGTACTGAGGTCCAAAAATGTTGGTACTGATACCCAAGTCAAAATTATACTACCAATCCAACGCTACATCCGCTACACCGAAGGTGGGCAATGTCAGTCCTGGAGGGCCGCAGTGGCTGCTGCTTTTCATTCCAACCCAGTTGATTAATTAGAAACCAATCCTTGCCAGTCTCAGACCATATTGAATTTTATGGGTTGTTAGTCTATGCAATGTAAGGTTCTTAAATCGCAGATTTGTTTCTTTTCCAGGGATATCATCTAAATGATTTGAAGCCTAAAACAAATACCTTTCAATCTGTCACATTTTTCTATTAAGATTTTTATTTTCTCATATACCAAATATAGGGAAAGTATTATAAATGTCCAAAAATTCCATTTTGAGATTTTGATGAATCTCAGCATTTTAGACCTCCCGGAGTCCGATTTACTTTGTTGTAGGGAAAGTATTTTAATCGTAGAAAATTAAATTTCAAGATTTTGAGGAATCTCGATGTTTTAGTCCTCCCTGAGTCCGATTTACTATCTCGTAGGGAAAGCATTGCAATTGTCCAAAAATGTGATTTGGAGATTTTGATGAATCTCGACATTTTAGACCTCCCTGATTCTGATTTACTGTCTCATAGGGAAAGTAGAAAGTATTTGTAATCGTCCAAAAATTCAATTTCGAGATTTAGATGAATCTTGACGTTTTAGACCTCCCCAAGTCCGATTTACATTCTCGTAGTGAAAGTATTGTAATCGTCCCAAAATTAAATTTTGAGATTTTGATGAATCTCAACATTTTAGACCTCCCTGATTCTGATTTACTGTTTCATAGGGAAAGTAGAAAGTATTTGTAATCATCCAAAACTTCAATTTCGAGATTTTGATGAATCTTGACGTTTCAGACCTCTTCGAATCTGATTTACTTTCTCGTAGGAAAAGTATTGGAATCATCCAAAAATTTGATTTCAAGATTTTGATGAATCTCGACGTTTTAGACCTCCCTGAGTTTGATTTACTGTCTCATAGGGAAAGTAGAAAGCATTTGTAATCGTCCAAAAATTCGATTTCGAGATTTTGCTGAATCTCGATGTTTTAGACCTCCCTGAGTCCAAAAACACCATTTTTGGAATCATGTCTGTGTGTCTGTCTGTGTGTGCGTCTGCAAACACGATAACTTGAGTACACTTTCACTTCGGTGAACCAAATTTTGCATACAAGTATTAGGTACAAAATGTAGATTTCCATCCACTTTTGGGCTATTTCCGCTAACGGGAAGTGGTACTTTACCTTAATAATAATCCTTTGCATTTATATAGCGCTTTTCTCACTACTCAAGGCGCTAAGCAATTACAGGTTAAGGGCCTTGCTCAAGGGCCCAACAGAGCAGAGTCCCTATTGGCATTTACGGGATTCGAACCGGCAACCTTCCGATTGCCAGTGCAGATCTCTAGCCTCAGAGCCACCACTCCGCCTTTCAGTCCTTTCAGTCATGCAGAAGCAGAGTCCGATTTATTCAACTCTACTTTTGTTATAATTGTTCAATATATTATTAATTTGATTTGATTTGTTGTTGATGGTTCTTAAATGTACATAATATAAAAATATAATCCTTGTCTTGCTGTTTACTCTTCAAATATCCATTGTAACAAGAATGACCAAGAGACATTGGGAAGGTTTGGGGCAGACACCCATATAATATTTCCCGGCTGCAAAATCGATGAAATAGAACAGAAATGTTCACACGACTGAGCCCAAAACAGATCTGACTGTTGTCTTAAGATGGCGGCTTTTAAATGCACGTAGAGGATGTGATGTCATCAGGACCGGGACCGGAAGTGACGTCGTTGGTTGCCCCAGAACTGGACAGGATTTCCCGAGAATGATCTGCAAGGACTTGAGAGACAGAATCAGTGTACTTTGCCACCCCCTGGTCTGGCGTGGAATTACATTTATTCAGGCTGTTTAGTTGTCCCCTAATCACACGTGTGTGACACCATCCTCAGATCTGAGTATACGAGAAAGTCCAGGGGATTTTGATGAATCTTGATGTTTTAGACCTTCCCAAGTCCGATTTACTTTCTCGTTTAGTGAAAGTATTGTAATCGTCCAAAAATTCGATTTCGAGATTTTGATGAATCTCGATGTTTTAGACCTCCCTGTGTCTGATTTACTGTCTCATAGGGAAAGTAGAATGTATTTGGATTCATCAAAAAATTCGATTTTGAGATTTTGATGAATCTCAACATTTCAGACCTCTTTGAGTCCGATTTACTTTCTTGTAGGGAAAGTATTGGAATCAATAAAAAAATTGGATTTCAAGATTTTAATGAATCTCCAAGTTTTAGACCTCCCTGAGTTTGATGTACTGTCTCATGGGGAAAGTAGAAAGTATTTGTAATCGTCCAAAAATTCAATTTCAAGATTTTGATGAATCTCAACGTTTTAGACCTCCCCGAGTCCGATTTACATTCTCATAGTGAAAGAATTGTAATCGTCCAAAAATTCGATTTTGAGGAATCTCAACGTTTTAGACCTTTCCGAGTCCAACTTACTTTCTCACAGGGAAAGTATTGTAATCGTTCAAAAACTCCATTTTGAGATTTTGATGAATCTCGACATTTTCGACCTCCCCATGTCCGATTTACTTTGTTGTAGGGAAAGTATTTTAATCGCAGAAAATTTAATTTCAAGATTTTGAGGAATCTCGATGTTTTAGTCCTCCCTGAGTCCGATTTACTTTCTCGTAGGGAAAGTATTGTAATTGTCCAAAAATGTGATTTTGAGATTTTGATGAATCTCAACATTTTAGACCTCCCTGAATCCAATTTACTGTCTCATAGGGAGAGTAGAAAGTATTTGTAATCATCCAGAAATTTGATTTTGAGATTTCGATGAATCTCGACGTTTTAAACCTCCCTGAGTCCAATTTACTTTCTCGTAATGAAAGTATTGTAATCATTCAAAAATTAGATTTCGAGATTTTGATGAATCTCGACGTTTAATTTCTTCCCGAATGTGATTTACTTTCTCATAGGGAAAGTATTGTAATTGTCCAAAAATGTAATTTTTGAGATTTTGATGAAGCTCGAAGTTTTAGACTTTCCCGAATCTGATTTACTTTCTCGTAGGGAAAGTACAAAGTATTTGTAATCATCCAAAAATTTGAGTTTGAGATTTTCATGAATCTTGATACTTTAGACCTCCCCGAGTCCAATTTACTTTCTCGTAGGGAAAGTAATGTAATCGTCCAAAATTCTGATTTCAAGATTTTGATGAATCTCAACATTTTAGACCTCCCTGAGTCCAAAAATAACATTTTTGGAATTATGTCTGTGTATGTCTGTGTGTGTGTAAACATGATAACTTGAGTACTCTTTCACTTAGGTTAACCAAATTTTGCATACAAATATTAGGTGCAAAACGTAGATTTCTATCAACTTTTGGGCTAACCCTAACCCTAATCCTAACCGGAAGTGGTACTTTACCTTTTATTCATGCTGCTGCAGAGTCCGATTTATTCAACTTTACTTTTATAATAATTGTTCAATATATTGTTAATTTGATTTGGTTTGTTGTTGATGGCTCTTTGATGTACATAATATAAAAATATAATCATTGTCCAATATCTATCCCCATATCTGAGAATAAACAAGAAAGTCGAGGGGGAGACCACTCGTGAATTTTATTAAATCACAGTGCTTGATGAACACACACAGAGATGTAAATGGAAACAAGTCATATGGAAAACTGCTGTCTGCTTTGTCTTTGACATCTTATTGCTAATAAGGAGTCATTAAACCAGTGAATGTAATGGTTTAGGATTGAAATAAGAAATTAAGGGGATGGGGAACTTTAACAAGCAAGACCACTAAAATGAAACATCAAAATGTCACTTGAGCAATGAGAGCTTTATCAGCAATGGGTGAGTTCTCATTAAGAAACTGGGTTGGAACAAAAAATGCTCCCCTGTATTACAGTAATATTTATTTAAAGGTTAATTTGAAAACAGGATCCCCCCATCAACTGCTGTGACATGATTATCACTTTAGGTCTTCAAGCGGTGCGTAGTACACACACACCAAGGCGAGTGATTGTGTGGCGCATCATTAAGGCTGGAAAGAAGACGGGAGGGTTTGGGGGTATCCATTATTTGCTTCGGAACCATTTTGGTACCCGTAACTGAGATCCAAAAGTTAGTATTGATACCAAAGTCGAGATTTTAGCACAACACAACATCCATGACACAAATTGTTAATATGAGGAAATTCAGAAACAGGTTCATCTTAAACTTTGCTGACGTCTCAGCGGTAGCAGGCCTACTTAATAAGAATGGGACAACAAGTCACGCTCCACCGATAGGTGTTTTTTGTTAAATGGTGTGGGGAGTCTTTTCTGCACTTAAATGCTACCAAAACTAAGGACCTATCATTTAGTTTTAGAAGAAATCACAATGGCACAGAAGAAACAGTCATCAAAGACCAAGCAGTGGAGATTATCAGATGCTATAACTGCAGAGTGATGGAACTGGGGAGTCAGTGAGCCCCAAACCCCAACTCAAACACACAGAGAGTCCCGGGATCAAATAACGGATGGTTTATTCACCTCCGCAACCTCCACAAAGTTGCAAAAGCACAGGCTCTCTCCCTCTCTCTCTTCTTCTTCTTACTGCCCTGCACTGCCCTCCTCCAGTCGAGTGTTGCTGTACATCCTCCCAGTTTCGACTCGCCCGAGTAAGGGAGTGCGGCCCCTTTTATGAAAGACCCAGGAGTATTTCCAGTGCCTAATGGAAGCACTTCTGGGTCATATGGAAGTCCCAATTATTAGGGTGTGCATCTCTCTGCACCAAGGCTGTGCTGCCGGACTACACTTCCCAGCATGCCCTACTGTTTCCGTACTGGGCACTGATATCCAGGGCCACTACCGTCTATTGTCCTGGGGGAATAAAGAGCCCTGAGCGACATCTTCCGGAGGGTTGTCTGTCCATCCACTCTGGCCATCACTTCCGGGTCTAGCTCCTTCTTCTCTTCCTCTTTGCCTGCTCGAAGTGTCCTGTCTGGGTAAAGAACAGATCCCCTTTTCTGGTTGGGAAGCCCGTCCAACCCCTGTGGTATTTACAACAGGTAAGCGTCACGTCCATAATACATTCTGAGAAACAGCACGATATGTGGTTTGCCCGTTGTAAATACGCTATATTCTATACCGAACTTTTCAAAGCAACATGGGATACTGTAGCAGGCCTGTTTTGGTGAAATACAGAGAGATGGTGCTACGACGCTCCAGAGACGCACAATACGAGGGATTGGGCTCTGCTGCTACTTAACGAACGGTCAAGACGGTGAACGTTTTATTTGTGAGTAGAGAAAGTTCACATTAAAATAACGGTGGAAAGTTCAATGCAGTACTGGCAGAGTGGTCGCTTTGTATACAAGAGACGTGATGCACATGTGTTGTGTGCGAGAAGCTGCAGGTGGCGCTGTGGTGGAGCTGCAGTCTCACAGTAAGAAGACCATGAGTTGGCGGTCCGGGGTCCTCCCAGCGTGGACAGCGGTTTGAGTAGTAAAAAAAAGCGCTCTATAAATGTGAAGAATTATTATTATTGTGTTGAGAAGGTCCGAATGCAGAGCTGAACAGTCACACGTCACCTCAGGTCTACAGCAACAGTTTAACGGCGGAAGTCACGTTACCTCACATCTATGCTACATGATAACCACACAGACCCCTAATCTTAACAATACCTACTCCTACCCCTCAATTTAAGCATGTTTACTACGTTGCACACCTCAACCACACTACCCCTAATCTTAAAACACCCCTAATTTACTAATCCCTAACCTTAATGTACCCATAATCTTAACCGTTTACACCACACGCTAACCAGACCGTAACCTCTGACCTTAAGTTCCCTCCTAAAACTACCAGTCCTGGACTGCTGACCTGGACCTGCAGAGGTCCACATGGCTTCCAGTGCCAATTCCATTAGCGATCAGGACCCTGTGGTGACTAAACACAATCCCAGTGCCCACCAAATACCCAGAATTACAGAGTTGCTGGAAAGTTAGTGAACCCTTCAGAATTCTCCATGTTTGTGCACAAATACGACCTCAGATATCATCAGATTTTCACAAAAGTCCTAAAAGTAGATATGGAGAACCCAGCTAAACAAAGGAGCCAAACGAGTCATACTTGGTCATTTATGTATTGAGATACGTTTATCACTCGATGTTATTACTCACACATACAATATGGAATGTAACATGGGGTGATTTGGGCCAGTCCTGGACAAGTTAGAAGATGTTTGAAGTCTGCGACACTGGCAGATGATTTTCCTTACAGTGAAAGGACTGATTTCACATAATTTTGTGAACTTTTTAAATTTCTTGTTAGACTCAAAGGTATTCACAACCTTCTATATGAGGGCCTTAGAGAGCTCTTGTGATCCTGGCATGGTGACACCACACAGGTCGATAACAAAGAGAGCACCAGACGTGAGATATGAGCAGTTTAAGTAGGACCACCTGCATACTCCACAACGGAGGTCCTAATCATTGACAACTCATCTGGAACACCTGATTCTAATTTGATGGATCTGAAGTGGTGAGAAATGCAGGGGTGGACTTGCTTTTTTATGTGACAAATCTGCATTTTTGTTCATTTAGAAAATGAGAAGGACTACACCACGTCGATTTAGGTGTCATTTGGTCAAGTATATCACCTTCAGACACTTTTTACATGAAAATCAAATGTTTGCCTGTTCAAATGTGTCGAAATAGTCAACAGTTTCCATGGGGTGTACTTACTTTTTCACATGACTGTATTTGAGAGGGGGTTCTTGTTTGTCATAATATAATAATCTTAATTTATTCATTCATTGATGGAACTGTAAAGACAAATATAGTTCTGTCTATCTATTGTAAAGAGTCGTTCCCATCAATCAATCTATATATTATATAGTGCCTTTCCTATCTATCTGTCTATTATATACCTCCTTCCCTATCTATCTATCTATCTATCTATCTATCTATCTATCTATCTATCTATCTATCTATCTATCTATCTATCTATCTATCTATCTATCCATTTTTCAACCCACTGAATCCGAACACAGGGTCACAGGGTCTGCTGGAGCCAATCCCAGCCAACACAGGGCACAAGGCAGGAACCAATCCCGGGCAGGGTGCCAACCCACTGCAGGACACACACAAACACACCCACACACCAAGCACACACTAGGGCCAATTTAGGATCACCAATGCACCTAACCAGCATGTCTTTGGACTGTGGGAGGAAACCCACGCAGACACGGGGAGAACATGCAAACTCCACGCAGGGAGGACCCGGCAAGCGAACCCAGGTCTCCCAACTGCGAGGCAGCAGCGCTACCCACTGTGCCACCATGCCGCCCGAATCTATCTATTATATACCTCCTTCCCTAACTATCTATCTGTCTATTATATAGTGCCTTTTCTATCTATTATATAGCACCTTTCATATCTCTATCAATCTTTTATATAGCACCTTTCATATCTCTGTCTATCAATTATATAGTGCCTTTCCTATCTATTATATACCTCCTTCTCTATTTATCTATTATATAGTTACTTTACTATCTATTATATAGCACCTTTTCTATCTATCTATCTATCTATTATATAGCACCTTTCATATCTACCTATGTATTATATAATGCCTTTCATTATCATCTCTCTATCTATCTATTATATAGTGTATTTCCTATTTATTATACAGCACCTTCCCTATTTATCTATTATATAGCACCTTTCATATCTCTATCTATCTATCTATTATATAGTGCCTTTCCTATCTATTATATACCTCCTTCTCTATTTATCTATTATATAATTACTTTACTATCTATTACATAGCACCTTTTCTATCTATCTATCTATCTATCTATTATATAGTACCTTTCCTATCTACCTATGTATTATATAATGCCTTTCATTATCATCTCTCTATCTATCTATTATATAGTGTATTTCCTATTTATTATACAGCACCTTCCCTATTTATCTATTATATAGCGCCTTTCCATTCTGCCTACCTATCTATCCTGTGTTCACGTCCTCCCCCCCCCCGTTATTTCCGATGATGAGACAAACAGACAGAGCTCGCCAAACAAACGCCCCAGCAGGCAGCCCCGTGGGCTTCGCTCCGTGATGGACGCTGGTGCCACCTTCGGCTGCCTTGTCACTTCTCTCAGTGTTAACAAGAAAAAAAAAAAAAGCGAGAGCACAGAAGAGACAAGTGGTGCCGCTGTGGGCCCTGCCTTTTGAGGCCGTCTGTCAGGCTGCAGCGAGGCAGTCAGATGACAGGCGCGTCCCCTCCGGCCCACTGACAAGCTCACGAGGATGATGTGGAGAGACAGGGCTGGTGCAGGAGTTAACTGTGGAGAAAAGAGGGCATGCGAGCAGCCGAGGCAACACTTAGTGAGGAGTTTGACTGGGCTTGTCGCAGCTAACCACATCACACACTGTGCTGCCAATCAATGGGAGGGCTCAGGAGAACAAAGAGGCTGAACTGGCGGGTGCTCGTGCCCAGAGGCACATTTGATTTCCTTTTTGAATTACAGGCTCATGTTGCTGCATCACCAGGAATGACCCCCCATTAATAATAATTCTTTGTATTTATATAGCGCGTTTCTCACTACTCAAAGTGCTCAGCAATTGCAGGTTAAGGGCCTTGTTCAAGGGCCCAACAGAGTAGAGTCCCTTTTGGAATTTACAGGATTCGAACCAGCAACCTTCCGATTGCCAGTGCAGATCCCTAACCTCAGAGCCACCACTCCGCCCAAAGTGCACCTGGACCCCAGGGTGTTGCAGGGGAGCCAGGTAAGCATCTCCCCATGAATGTCATAGAACAGACAGGCATTGACAGCTTCAGAGATATCAGACAAAGCACCTCACAAAGATCAGTTAACGTCCATTGTGACCCCTCCAGAGCCACTGGGCTAAACAACAACAACTGCACTGCCGTCTCCAACGTTTAGAGGGAAACATCAGTGGGATTCAAAAACACCCACAAAAAGGAAGAGAATGGAGGAGAAACTCAAGACACCTACGGCATTCACACTTCCCACTGGCACGACAGGGTGGCTGCGGCTTAATCAAATGTAGTAAGAAAAAAAAAATGTAAGAAAAACACAAAAGACTGTGATAATCAGAAAATTAAAATTAGATACTGTAGATAGATAGATAGATAGATAGATAGATAGATAGATAGATAGATAGATAGATAGATAGATAGATAGATAGATAGATAGATAGGAAAGACACTATATAACAGATAGATAGATAGATAGATAGATAGATAGATAGATAGATAGATAGATAGATAGATAGATAGATAGGAAAGACACTATATAACAGATAGATAGATAGATAGATAGATAGATAGATAGATAGATAGATAGATAGATAGATAGATAGATAGATAGATAGATAGATAGATAGATAGATAGATAGATAGATAGGAAAGGCACTATATAACAGATAGATAGATAGATAGATAGATAGATAGATAGATAGATAGATAGATAGATAGATAGATAGATAGATAGATAGATAGATAGATAGAAAATGAAGCGGACTATATAAGATAAATAGATTAAAATGAAAGGCACTATATAACATAAGTAGATGGTTTTAATTTAAAGCATCCTGTAGCTTTAGTCACAATTCTATCATATTCTGTTACTAGCAGCCATGACATAGTAACAGTCCCTGGTGGCCCTGGCACTTGTGCCCGTTCTTGCGCAGGGCTGGACAGTGATGTCCCAAAGTGAGACAGCGAGCCTGAAGGGAGGTGTGGACAAGGACTTTAATTTACACTCTCTGCTGCTCTATTCTCAATTCTGACTTCTGAACTGTTTACATTTCTTTTCTTATGTGCTGTTTGATGAATTAAATGTTTGAGATCTGTCTGACTGCAGTTATTCTTAATAAAAACCCTGAGCATCAGATACCAATAAATATTTTGGACCATCTCTAAAACACATGTCACCCAACTCCAGACACACACAGGGGTGACTGTGGGTTAAAGAACATCCTACAAAGTCTAAAGACACAGCTGTATAACATCACCTGGTGGACCCAATGTGTCCTCGAACTCCGTGTTGTAGTCAGACAGGATCTCTTCTCCTGGATATCCATCTGCGTGTCCAGATCTCCTCTCTTTGTGGCTTTACCACTCACTAGCAACTGATATGACACAATTTGAGATGATAACCCTAACCTCTCCATCATGCTTCTCTAAATTGATGCAGCTACACAGTTTTCATTCAGGGCACCTGATACATCTGAAGTGAGGAAGACAGAAGTTTCAACATCAGAGTGTGCGACTCACCAATCATGGCAGTGGGGCGTGGAGACGTGTTACGTACTGAGCAGCACACACAAACAAAAACTTCACAGTATGCATAACAATAACGACCCTGTGAACCTGTAGTGACATAGGAGGCTGCCCCTGGTGGACCCTTATGTATCAACACCAAAAATAACACCGTGACAACAATAATAAAAGAAGATGAAGAAGAACAAGAAGAATTCATAATAATAATTAATAAACCTAAAAAAAATGTAAATGCAATTTCACTTAATGCAGCCACATTAAGTAAGGACACCGATAAAAAACTGTATGGGATACCGCCCCCTGGTGGCTTGTGTCTTTACACATAAATAATAATAATAATGCATTTTATTTATAGGGCACTTTACATTAGCAGTAAATCTCAAAGTGCTACATAAAAAGTTTAAACAAAGGCAGAGCAAGATAAAAACAGAGATAAAACAACAATAATTATAGCATTCTTGTTAATAAGTTTTCCTAAATAGAAAAGTCTTTATCTGTTTTTTAAAACAGCCCACAATCTGCTGTGTTCTCAGGCTCTCTGGTAGAACATTCCAGAGCCGTGGAGCAGCGGCCACAAAGGCTCGGTCACCCATTGTATGAAGTTTGGTCACAGGGGGGCGAAGGCGGTGGGTATTTGTAAAACGGAGGGTTCTTGTAGTGGACTGTAATATAAGGAGTTCTTTAAGATATTGTGGAGCATTTCCATGGATACACTGGTGAGTGAGCAGACAGAGTTTGTATTCGATACGGAGGTGGATAAGGAGCTAATGAAGTGACAGAAGGATTGGTGAAATGAACTATTAATAATAATAAGCAATCTTACAAGTAAGGAAAGAGACAATACTTCTTTAATGTAGTCACAGAATTTTCTTCTACTGAAATAACTACTGTATGTGGGATACTGTCTACTAGTGGCATCTTGTCTGTCCACATCAATAATAATAATAATAATAATAATTAATAAGCAAGCCTAAAAAGAAGTAACATAAGAATAATGCTTAATTAATCAGCTGTAACCACAGAATTATTTTCCAGGGCACCCATATACAGGTATGTCTGTGCACATGGGATACCACCCACTAGTGGCCTCTTTTTTATTCACATAAATAACAATAATAATAATAATAATAATACTGCGGTGGGTTGGCACCCTGCCTTGTGCCCAGTGTTGGCTGGGATTGGCCCCAGCAGACCCCTGTGACCCTGTGTTCGAATTCAGCGGGTTGGAAAATGGGTGGATGGATAATAATAATAACTAAGCCTAAAAATAAATAAAGCAATAATCATACTTCATTAATTTGATTAATTAATTAATTTTTTAAGGGCACTTTATGTATAGGAAATACCACCCCTGGTGACATCTAGCTTATCCACATTAATATCAACAACAATAAATAATAATAATAATAATAATAATAATAATAATAATAATAATAATAATAATAATAATACAAACTTAAAAGTAAGTAAGAAGCAAACACACTTAGTTAATCAGATGTATCCACAGATTTTCTTCCCAATATATCTAACATGTGATACCACCCCCTACTGGCCTCCTGCTTATCCACATAAATAATATTATTATTATTATTATTATTATTATTATTATTATTATTATTATTATTATTATTCACCAAGCTTAAATATAAGAAAAGTAATAATCATACTTCATAAGTTTCATGTAGCCACATAATGTTATTCCGGGCACCCATTATGCCTACATTGAATACTGCCCCCTAGTGGCTTCTTGCTTATCAACCACGTTAAAAGTAATTTATAATTAACTCACCATATAAGATAAAAAGACAAGATAAACAACAAATAGCGGAGGCTAGCTTTCTCAGCTATAATATTTGTTATTTTCAGCTCCCAGTTCATGCTTTTGTTTTAACATATTTATATCGTTCGACTCTTTTGTGCTGCCGGTGTGCCAGCATGTCTCACATGCCATTGTCGGTAGAGCACCGAGCTGTGCTGCCCGTTCATGTTCTTATTCAGCTCCGACTCTCAGGCTGCTTAAACACTTATTGTTTGTTAGTTTGGTGTTAAACTTGGCGCTGCAGTCATTGTGATAACCAAAAGTCCATTTTATTAGCGACTTGAAAAGCGGCGGCATGCGTAGAGTGGTTGCCATGGAAACGGGCCGACTCCCGGACCCCCGCCGCACCTGCTGCTCCGCTCCAGCAGCCCTGCGTCACTCCGCAGCTGCCCCGTGTGAATTACAGGCTCCATGGTGTCCTCTTACGAGACGCTGACAGGCTATTGAGTTTTTGTCAGGGGAGCCTGTCTTTTCCTGTCTTCTCTTCTCCCTGACTAGATCAGATCCAACATGCCACACTCTAATTATCTCAATTCTAGCAAAACAGATGTTTAAAAGCATCCTGTCATGCAAAGTGACAACTAGTAAACACAAAACTACATTTCAGGTCACCGATCGCGTTATTCCAGGCTGTTGGCTTCTCAGGTGTGCACAGTCGAGTGGTGCGGGAGCCACATTAGCAGCTCAGGCAAATAACAATCAAGCGTGATGTTGACAGGGTGTGGCATCCTCCCATTACTGGAGTCTTTCCAAGAAAAGGTTTCAGTTAATGCAGTGTCCATAACCCAACAGCGTCCGGTGCCACCTCTGTCTGCCTGTGTGCCCCCCTAGCTGGACAAAAGGTGCAAACAACAGGAAGACAGTGTGCCCCCAGTGTTTGAAGTTGTAATAGCAACACAATTTCTTGTTTACTCCCTGTGACCCCCTTTACAGGAAGACCCTAATCCTACTCTAGAACAAGAATACATTCTGCAATTGAGATTCTCCAGCCTGTATTTTGGTTTTGCCTGTATTTATGCTTTTATTACAAGAAATTCTAAAGTGAAAAAAATGAAAATCCACATACAAACGACATTAGTTGGATATGCTAATCACGTAATTGAGCTCCAGCTTGCAGACAGTCCCCACGGTTCATGCTTTTCATGGAGTTGCTCACCTGAGAATGTGTTAGCCACCGCACACAATGTGGTCCCCAGTCATATCTTTAGTTTAGGCCACTGGGGAAATCGTACTTCATTGTTTGAAGGCCATGTCACATTACATGACTTTTCCAGCGGTTTTAAGACACAGACTTCATTTACATCATCTTAGTTAGTCGGGGGCAATCAAGGCAAAAAAATCACACTCTGGTACACCCTGCAACTCAGTCTAATCAGTTATCTTTGATTTTGTTTTTAGTTGATGGGTGGGCAGTTTGGAATTTATACTCTTAGCTGAGACTGGGACTAAGGCGCTTTGTAACTATTTCTTATGTCCTACTCTGAGGTAGGACAAAGTATTCTCCTAGAGTGACTTTTAGATAGATAGATAGATAGATAGATAGATAGATAGATAGATAGATAGATAGATAGATAGATAGATAGATAGATAGATAGATAGATAGATAGAGAATGATAGTGTCACAGACGTGCAAATAGGAGGAAGCTGAGTGGACCAAAAGAAGGTAATTCCACACCAGGCCAGGGGGTGGCAGGTTGCGCTAAACCTTCCTCTGTTTTCTCTGCAGATCGAATACAGGAAAACCTGCCTGATTTCTCTTCAAAGACATCACTTCCAGTTCTGGCACCATCTTGAAACATCACTTCCAGCCCCGGCATCCAAGATGATATCACTTCCAGGACCTGGTCTATAAAGATGCCATTTGTGTCTTAAGAAATCAGTTCATACTGAGAACTCAAACTGTGCACTTCAGTGTGACTACTAAAAACCTTTCACAGCCAGGTATAATATATAGGTGGCTGGCCCAAACCTTTCTGTGTGTTTAATTTATTTTAAGATAGATAGATATGTGAAAGGCACTATATTATAGATACATAGATATGTGAAAGGCACTATATCATGGATAGATAGATAGATATGTGAAAGGCACTATATAATAGATAGATAGATAGATAGATAGATAGATAGATAGATAGATAGATAGATAGATAGATAGATAGATAGATAGATAGATAGATAGATAGATAGATATGTGAAAGGCATTATATAATAGATAATGTGAAAGGGACTATATTATACAGATAGATATGTGAAAGGCACTATATAATAGATAGATAGATAGATATGTGAAAGGCACTATATTATAGATAGATAGATAGATAGATAGATAGATAGATAGATAGATAGATAGATAGATAGATAGATAGATAGATAGATATGTGAAAGGCATTATATAATAGATAGATAATGTGAAAGGGACTATATTATACAGATAGATATGTGAAAGGCACTATATAATAGATAGATAGATAGATAGATATAGATAGATATGTGAAAGGCACTATATTTATAGATAGATAGATAGATAGATAGATAGATAGATAGATAGATAGATAGATAGATAGATAGATAGATAGATAGATATATGTGAAAGGCATTATATAATAGATAGATAATGTGAAAGGGACTATATTATACAGATAGATATGTGAAAGGCACTATATAATAGATAGATAGATAGATAGATAGATAGATAGATAGATAGATAGATAGATAGATAGATAATGTGAAAGGCACTATATGATAGATAGATAGATAGATAGATAGATAGATAGATAGATAGATAGATAGATAGATAGATAGATATGTGAAAGGCACTATATTATAGATAGATAGATAGATAGATAGATAGATAGATAGATAGATAGATAGATAGATAGATAGATAGATAGAAATGTGAAAGGCATTATATAATAGATAGATAATGTGAAAGGGACTATATTATACAGATAGATATGTGAAAGGCACTATATAATAGATAGATAGATAGATAGATAGATAGATAGATAGATAGATAGATATGTGAAAGGCACTATATGATAGATAGATAGATAGATAGATAGATAGATAGATAGATAGATAGATAGATAGATAGATAGATAGATAGATAGATAGATAGATAGATAGATAGATAGATAGACATAATAATTTAAAACGGTGTGTGTATGTGTCAGTGCATCCCTGTCATCATTGCACTTTGCAATCGCCATTGGGCCATTGCCTGTTTACTTTTGAAATGCATCAGAGATAAAGGACTTGAACAGAAAACATCATTATATGCAGATGATGTGGTACTGTATACATCTGACGTATAAAATTCCATGCCAGCAGTCCTATAAAAGCATTAGCAGATTTTCAAAAGATACCTGGACTTAAATTAATTTGAATAAACAATTTGCATTTTCCAGTGAACTCTCCAGCACAGAATACTAGACTGGACACCTTCCCATTTATGTTAGCAGATCAGTTTAAAAATCTAGGTGTAAATATTACAAGAAAATATAAAGCTCTTTTTGAACAAAATTTTGCTGTCTGCTTGGAAAAAAATTAAACAAGATGTGACAAGATGTTCCACTCTTCATCTCACATTAGCAGGTAGAATCAACACTGTTAATATGAACATCCTTCCCAAGCTTCTTTTTCTATTACAATCCATCCCCATATACATCAACAAATCTTTTTTTAAGAAATTAGACTCAATCATAACCTCATATATTTAAAATTCTAAACATCCATGCATCCAAAGGGTTGACTCTACAGCAACCTAAAGCAATTTTAACACTAGGTAGCAAATATTTAGGTGATAAAGACATCTGTTGGAATGACAACTGTAATGCATTTGTCTCTGTTATATGCCATTTGGTAAAGGATTTGTAAAAGCAGTGTAAATGTTTCTGATGCGCCATCTGTTGGAACATAAAGTGCAATGCATATGACCCCATTATATAACATTTGATATGGTGGTATGTAAAAAAGTGTTTGTGATGCACCATCTGTTGGAATGACAGAGAAATAGCAACTGGATGGGCACATGAATACACAGACACTTATCCTTTTATGTGAATTTCCCCTTTTGGATTAATCTATCTATCTATCTATCTATCTATCTATCTATCTATCTATCTATCTATCTATCTATCTATCTATCTATCTATCTATCTATCTATCTATCTATCTATCTATCTAACTTTTACAAGCTGTACTACCTGTCTAAGACGGGTTGAAATGTAAGTAATCAATGCAGCAATCAACATTAATGTTTGCAATGCACCATACAATGCATACGCCATTTGGTATGGTGTTTGTAAATCCAGTGTAAATGTTTGTGATACACCATCTGTTGGAATGACAAATAGGATGCGTTTTATTACTAAAAATGGGCCATCTTTTCAAATAGCTGAGTAAAGGACACATAGACATGTATCCTTTATATTAGGGAAGATTAAGGGGAATTACTGGCATTATGATAGGTAGAATGCCCAGAGGGTGCTGGACGGTCTTATGGCTCTCAGAACCCCTGCAGATTTTATTTTTTTTCTCCAGCCATCTGGAGTTTTTTTGTTTTTTCTGTCCTCCCTGGCCATCAGACCTTACTCTTATTCTATGTTAATTAGTGTTGTCTTATGTTAATTCTTACTTTGTCTTTTTTTCTCTTTTCTTCATCATGTAAAGCACTTTGTATTTGTATTTGTTTTCATTTGTATGAAAACGTGCTATAGAAATAAATGTTGTTGTTGTTATTATCAGTCAGTCATTGCCTAACCCGCTTAGACCTGAACAGGGTTGTGGGGGGTCTGCTGGAGCCTAGCTAGCAGAGGGTGAAAGACAGGAACAAACCCTGGACAGGATGCCAGTCCATCGCAGGGCAAACACACACACACACACATACAAAGTACATACTAGGGCCAAGTAAGGATCAACAATTCACATAACCTGCATGTCTATGGACCGGAGCACCAGGAGGAAACTCATGCAGACACGGGGAGAACGCTGGGAGGACCTGGCATGCAAACCCTGGAATCCCTACTGTAAGCACTACCACTGCACCTTAAGTCCTTAACTGATTGGTTAACACAAATCAATCAGTTCTTCTTCTCACGTCATACATATTTGCTAAATTTATTTGGCGTCTGTGAGTGGTGAAACAGAGATGTCCCTCACAATCCGACACAGGACAGCTTATCATTAGACTACAGTAATGCAGTGTGCCAAATACCAAATTACAGGCAACCATACAGATGACAAGCAGAAAGTCAACCGGCTGGTCCTCGATGTCACGTTACGGGATGCCAGAGGTATTTTGTCGCTCTTTAATGTCATCAGTTTCTGTTAGACTGCCGTTTGTGTTTTGGGGACAAGCCTAGCAAAGACGCTCTAAACGCTGCGTTACTGACGGCTTTGCCTTGCACCCTTTGCCTTCAGGGGACACGTCTATCCCACTGACATCTCACACTTCCAGCGGGTGCCTGCTTTGGCGCCCCTCTTTACACACTTTCAAACCTTCGAGCGAATACGTGTTTACGAACGCGTGAAAACAAAATTCACGAATAAAGAACAGGAGGTCTATTTATAACCCCTCAGCGATCCCAGCGTTAAACAGCTCCTTGGATTCACCGAGGCCCCTGATAGTTGAACGCCTTTTGAAGGAGTTTTGTTTGAAGCCTGCTAAAAGGTTTGAGATTTGCAACGTGTGCTGATGAAGAGCGCGAGACTTGTCAGGGGCCTGTCATCTTCATGTTTTTATACTGAAGGTGCCAGAATATTTAAAACCGACAGTACCATGCGATGCGCATATCTTACTGGCAGAAAAGGGGCATCTTGGAGTTCTTCTTGCTTCGGGAACGGCTCGCTCGGTTTCCTTTTTGAACTGGAAAAATTGGACGTTTTGGATTACAACGTAACCCGAGATCCCCCTTTTAAAGCCCATTAACCAATCAATCCATCTTTGTTATAGAGTGCCTTTCGGCGGATCATGGCATCGTAAAGTGCTCCGCGCTAAACAATTAACAATATTGGATTGGACTTTTTAGAAGAAAAGGCCAACATCGCTTGGAAAGGGGAGGCTTTAACATAAGAAGGGGGTCAACTGTCTAGCCTGCCAACCTTACCGCCGATCCATTAAAAGATTTTTTAAGGGGGTTTATTTTAAGAAGGGGTGGTGCGGGGGCACTCTCAGGTTCCAAACTTTCTGATTTCCGTGAATAAATACACAAGGGACATTACGTAATTAGTTATTTCACGATGTTGTCCGGAGAGACACAGGCAATCAATGAAAGAATCTGCACACAGTGGCCAGTTTATTAGGTACACCAGTGCAACTGCTTGGTAATCCATCCATTATTCAACTCGCTACAGTGCATCCGGAAAGTATTCACAGCGCTTCATCACTTTGTCCACATTTTGTTATGTTACAGCCTTATTCCAAAATGGATTCAATTCATTTTTTCCTCAGAATTCTACACACAACACCCCATAATGACAACGTGAAAAAGTTTACTGGAGATTTTTGCAAATTTATTAAAAATGAAAAAACCGAGAAAGCACATGTACATAAGTATTCACAGCTTTTGCCATGAAGCTCAAAATTGAGCTCAGGTGCATCCTGTTTGCCCTGATCATCCTTGAGATGTTTCTGCAGCTTCATTGGAGTCCACCTGTGGTAAATTCAGTTGACTGGACATGATTTGGAAAGGCACACACCTGTCTATAGAAGGTCCCACAGTTGACAGTTCATGTCAGAGCACAAACCAAGCATGAAGTCAAAGGAATTGTCTGTAGACCTCCGAGACAGGATTGTCTCGAGGCACAAATCTGGGGAAGGTTACAGAAAAAGTTCTGCTGCTTTGAAGGTCCCAATGAGCACAGTGGCCTCCATCATCCGTAAGTGGAAGAAGTTCGAAACCACCAGGATTCTTCCTAGAGCTGGCCGGCCATCTAAACTCAGCGATCGCGGGAGAAGGGCCTTAGTCAAGGGAGGTGACTCAGAACCCGATGGTCACTCTGTCAGAGCTCCAGAGGTCCTCTGTGGAGAGAGGAGAACCTTCCAGAAGGACAACCATCTCTGCAGCAATCCACCAATCAGGCCTGTATGGTAGAGTGGCCAGACAGAAGCCACTCCTTAGTAAAAGGCACATGGCAGCCCACCTGGAGTTTGCCAAAAGGCACCTGAAGGACTCTCAGACCATGAGAAAGAAAATTCTCTGGTCTGATGAGACAAAGATTGAACTCTTTGGTGTGAATGCCAGGCATCACGTTCGGAGGAAACCAGGCACGCTCATCACCAGGCCAATACCATCCCTACAGTGAAGCATGGTGGTGGCAGCATCATGCTGTGGGATGTTTTTCAGCGGCAGGGACTGGGAGGACTAGTCAGGATAAAGGGAAAGATGACAGCAGCAATGAACAGAGACATCCTGGATGAAAACCTGCTCCAGAGCGCTCTTGACCTCAGACTGGGGCGACGGTTCATCTTTCAGCAGGACAACGACCCTAAGCACACAGCCAAGATATCAAAGGAGTGGCTTCAGGACAACTCTGTGAATGTCCTTGAGTGGCCCAGCCAGAGCCCAGACTTGAATCCGATTGAACATCTCTGGAGAGATCTTAAAATGGCTGTGCACCGACGCTTCCCATCCAACCTGATGGAGCTTGAGAGGTGCTGCAAAGAGGAATGGGCCAAAGTGGCCAAGGATAGGTGTGCCAAGCTTGTGGCATCATATTCAAAAAGACTTGAGGCTGTAATTGCTGCCAAAGGTGCATCGACAAAGTATTGAGCAAAGGCTGTGAATACTTATGGACACGGGATTTCTCAGTTGTTTTATTTTTAATAAATTTGCAAAAATCTCAAGTAAACTTTTTCACGTTGTCATTATGGGGTGTTGTGTGTAGAATTCTGAGGAAAAAATGAATTTAATCCATTTTGGAATAAGGCTGTAACATAACAAAATGTGGAAAAAGTGATGAAGCGCTGTGAAAACTTTCTGGATGCACTATATATATATATATATATATATATAGAGGTCACCATGGCGGATGTTAGCCGACTTGCTGACCAACCACAAGCGTTACCTGGTAGGTAACCACCCATACAATCAGATTGTGATTCAGACTACGAATGCCGTGAATATATACAGTTTACACACTAACTGAACAGCATGGGATCCTAGAAAGTATTCAAATCATCACAACTACTCTGGGCATCTCTCTCCTAGGATGATTCGTGTTGCCGACTTGCTCGCATCGTTTGTGTATTAGCAGCTAAGCGACTGTCTTTCTTCGGAGGTTTCCTTTTGACGATTTGCTGGCCTCATTTGCGTATCCTCAGAGCTGGAGCCCTCACCCCGACTCTACCACTCAGTTCCGGGCCAGACAGAGACACACACTTCCACGCGTAGATGTTTATATATAAGACATATATATGGCTGTTCGAGTTACAAAGACAGAATGAGTCCCAAAAATAGTTGGGATGCCAACCCAGCCAACTCTATTTAATTTCAAAAGCAACAGGGGCACAGTGGTGCTGAAACAAAGAACGCTGGCAGTCATCTCCAGTTCGCCCTCTGGTGGTCGTTCCGAGTGTCAACTGGATGATAACATGCATACAAGATCGCAAGATCACTCCCCACCCTACCCAGAAGGGGTTGGGGTTAGGGTTGATTTCACCCGACAGTATTTTTAGTCAACCAATGAAGAACATGTGTACCAAGTTTCATGAAAATCGCTCCAGCCATTCGGACGTGATGCTGGAACATACACACATTAACTTTTATATATATACAAGGGGGCTCCGCCCCCTGCTCGCTTCGCTCGCCTACCCCCGGCGTTGGGTATCCTGAAATACATTGTTTGTATATCCGTCAGTTGAGCTCGTTCGTTTTGAACCCATGCCTGCTTTGCTTCCGCAGTTTCAGACGCGCGTTTACTTCACTCCGCAGTGGTGCCATTCACAATATGGCGGCGACGCCTGTGCCTTCACTTCGCAGTAGTGCCACTCACAATATGGCGGTGAAGCCTGCGCCTTCCGTACTTTGTGGACCTATGGGGCCTCCGTAGCCTCTTCCGTTTGAATCTGGGCTGCAGCGCAGAGTCCTCTTATTTGTGTGGCTGTGTCGGTAGTCGTTAGCTATGGGCGCGTTGTTGCTTCATTTCTCATTCACGTCAGTTGAGCTCTTTCGTTTTTGGGCCGTGACTCCTTCGTGCGCGGTGGATAAGACTTCGCTTGCGGTTTATGAGACGCTCGCTGTACGCGCCTGCGCAGTATGTCTCATGGTCCCATCGCCATGTCCCTGCGTCCGTGCCATCCGGTTTACCATTCTCGTTTAGTAATATGGATATATACAGATAGGGGAAACCCCTCCTCACTATTTCTGTGATTTCCAAAATACGTAGGAAACCCAAATTTCCCATGCTCATCCTTTACACTGTACTTACAAACGCTAAGTATGTTTCATTTCGTGCCGTGCCCCCGTAACGAAATTTTGAAAATAACGTCTTCTTTTTGGCGGTTCTCACCATTATGCCATAAAGGAAGTTTCAGAACTGACCTCTCCTTTTGGAGGTTTCATTCCTTAATTTCCGTTAACAGGGGATTTATTTCATGGCAGAGACCAACAAAGGCCGCCCCCGGTCCCCCTTCCTTTTTCCGCACGGCCGCTCTCCACGCACCTACCACATGGTTGGCTCCATTAACGACATCCCGCGCTCATGTGCCTCCTCACTCGCTTTCTTACTTTCCTCTGCTGTTCGTCGTGCTCACTGCTCCCTTCTTCTTTACTCCACCGTTTCAAGGGTGGAACGACTGCTCATTCTTCTTTCAGAACACCTCTAAACCTCACCCATACTGATTCCCCCATGTGCAGAGCACCGTGGCACAAGTGCTGCGAGATTGTAAGCTCATTGTATGGCATGAATGCACTACGGCACACAGAACAGGTGTTGAGGCTTTAGACAGGACCCTACAAGACATCAGAAACATGACAACAATGATGGGAGGCTTGACAGTCTTGCTGGCTGGACACTTCCGGCAGACCTTACCAGTTGTCCCAAGAGGAACACGCGCATGTCTGAAGTCTTCATACCTATGGCCTAAGACCAACATTCTTACCTTAAGAATAAACATGAGGGTTTATCTTGAACTGCGACAAAAAAGCCGGAGAGTTCGCTGCTCTCCTCATCAAAACAGGTGATGGCAATTTAATTGAACAGAACTGTAAAATCAATGTTTGTAACAATCTCTGTCTCCTGTCACCTTACAAACCCTTATTGAAAATGTTTACCCCAACCTACGAAATCTGCATGAAAAGGACGTCTCATGGTTGAGGGAGAGAGCTATTCTAACACCAAAAAATGACATAACTTCACATATAAACACCATTTTACTTCACCAGCTAACTTCCGAAACAAAAACACATATGTCTGTCGACTGTTGTAGAACTAGAAGATGCGGTGTACTATCTGGTAGAGTTTCTTCACTCTTAATCCTCCGGGCAGGCTTCCGCATACTCTACTTTTGAAGGTCGGCGCACCAATGATGTTACTACGAAACTTACAACCACCAAAACTTTGTAACGGCACCAGGCTTCAGATCAAATCTCTGCACAAGAACCTCATTGATGTAACTATCTTCACTGGAACTGTCTCAGGGGAGACCCTCTCATACCCTCTGACCTCCCATTCCAATTCAAACGCCTCCAATTTCCAATAAGGGTCTGCTTGGCTATGACAATAAATAAGTCACAGGGCCCGACTCTAAAAAAAAAGGTCGGCATTGACTCGACTCAAGATGGCTTCTCACACGGCCGACTGTACGCTAATATGCTCAAGAGTGAGCTCAGCAGACAGCCTGGTCATTTTACAGCCCGAGGGCAGAACTGCAAACCTCGTGGACAAAGAGATCCTTACATCATAAAAATGTGCATTTCTCGTACACGATATTTACAATCATAAATTAAACTCTCAATACTAAAATAAGTGCCTCGCAGTTAGGATATCCGGGTTCGCTTCCTAGGTCCTCCCTGCGTGGAGTTTGCATGTTCTCCCCGTGTCTGCGTGGGTTTCTTCCCACAGTCCAAAGACATGCTGGTTAGGTGCATTGGCGATCCTAAATTGTCCCTGGTGTGTGTGCTTGGTGTGTGTGTGTGTGTGCCCTGCCCGGGGTTTGTTTCCTGCCTTGCGCCCTGTGTTGGCTGGGATCGGGTCCAGCAGACCCCTGTGACCCCGTAGTTAGGATATAGCGGTGTCACGCACGAGTGCTTAGGGAGCCGCGGAAGGACTCTAGAGCGAGCGCGAAACCCGAGGCCAAAAAGGAACGGATGAGACACCTAACTTTTTTTTCTTTATTTTCCTAGAAAGACGGAAACGCCGACACCCTGACAAGGCATCACTACCAACACCTCCCTAAATTTCCCCCGGATGACATCACACTTTTCCCAGAAGACACTGCACCTCCTTACCCAGCAATCCTCTGATTGGGGGCCGGTCCATCCCTATAAAAAGCTCTTCAGTATCCCATGTTTTGTCGAATGTGGAATGTCGATCGGGACACTCTGTAAAAAGTTTATTTTTTGCAAACTGTTCACTATACGGGGCCGGAAACCCCAAACCTTTATCTTGTCTTTGTGCCTTCTTTTACAGCGGGTTGGATAATGGATGGATGGATGGATGGATGGATACTAAAATAAGCCTACGACAATTGCATTGACAATCATGTTACATTATTTTTAAAATGTTTCCTTTTCTTTTTCATAACTTCTTTAACACACCAGCGGGTATTTTGCTAGTTGGCTTATACCACAGAGGAACTAGAGAGGAAGGGGCAGAGCAGACTCTTCTTCCTTAGTAGACTGCATTCTTTTATTGTACAAAGTGACGTCCTTCACATCTTCTAGAACTCTGTGATGAACAGTGTGGTGTGCTGGGTTCAAGAGAGGACCACCAAATCAACAAGCCAAGTAAAGGGCAGGCTCAGTTATGGCACCCATTCTGGGCCCCCTGGAGGTTATAGAGAAGAGAGAGAATTAAAACAAAATGAACTGACATTATGAACAATGCGGCACATCCTCTCTGTGACACATCAACACTGAGTAGTTTCAGCCAATTAATTATTCAGCAGAAGTGGGTCAAGAAACACTACGGGGGCTCCTTAATACCAACAGTAATATGTGTGCATAATGCCCTACTGTGACTGTGACAGCCAAGTCAGAATGTGTTTTTCTTTTGAATTTTTCTTGCTTTATAGTAACTCCAGTGTGAGTTCACACCAAAGTGTGTGAGTGTCTGTATATTTATTTACTTATTTATCTACCGATTTGCATATTTAAATCAAAACCGAGTGCCATTATGAACAATGTGGCACATCCTCTCTGTGACACACCAACACTGAGGACTATCAGCTAACACATCATTCAGAACAAGTGCATCAAGAAACACTACGGGGGCTCCTTAATACCAACAGCAATATGTGTGCATAATGCCCTACTGTGACTGTGACAGCCAAGTCAGAATGTGTTTTTCTTTTGAATTTTTCTTGCTTTATAGTAACTCCAGTGTGAGTTCACACCAAAGTGTGTGAGTGTCTGTATATTTATTTACTTATTTATCTACCGATTTGCATATTTAAATCAAAACCGAGTGCCATTATGAACAATGTGGCACATCCTCTCTGTGACACACCAACACTGAGGACTATCAGCTAACACATCATTCAGAACAAGTGCGTCAAGAAACGCAACGGGGGTCCTTTATACCAACAGCAATGTGCCTGAACAGCATGTCACCAGGACTGGGACTGCCAAGTCAGACATTTGTCTTTCTTTTGATTTTTTCTTGCTTTATAGTAACTCCAGTGTGAGTTCAGACCAAAGTGTGTGTGTGTCTGTATATTTATTTACTTATTTATCTACCATCCATCCATCCATTTTCCAACCCACTGGATCCGAACACAGGGTCACGGGGGTCTGTTGGAGCCAATCCCAGCCAACACAGGAACCAATCCCGGGCAGGGTGCCAACCCTTTGCAGGACACACACAAACACAGCAAGCACACACTAGGGCCAATTTAGAATCGTCAATCCACCTAACCTGCATGTCTTTGGATTGTGGGAGGAAACCCACGCAGACACGGGGAGAACATACAAACTCCACGCAGGGAGGACCCGGGAAGTGAACCCGGGTCTCCTAACTATGAGAGCAGCAGCGCTACAACTGCGCCACCCTTATTTATCTACTGATTTACATATTTAAATCAAAACCGAGTGCCATTATGAACAATGTGGCACATCCTCTCTGTGACGCACCAACACTGAGGACTATCAGCTAACACATCATTCAGAAGAAGTGCATCAAGAAACGCTACGGGGGTCCTTTATACCAACAGCAATGTGGCTGAATAGCACGTCACCAGGACTGGGACTGCCAAGTCAGACATTTTCTTTCTTGTTAAATTTTTCTTCCTTATTAGTCATTCTGGTGTGTGTCCGTGTTTATTTATTTATTTAAAGAGCTTCTCTAAAATGATAAAGTTCTCCCTGGGGACGAATAACATTCTACCTATCAGCTCACCCAATCGAACCTAAGAATAAAAATGTCAAAGCGATGCCGCAGAGCAGTGCTATAGGAGAACCATCTTTGGTTCCCAAAAGGACCATCCAAATCAAGGCTGCAGACAGAACCTGCAGCACTGTATATATTTATTTAGATCCATAACAGCTAACAAAATGAACAGATGACAACAGATTTGTGAAATAACGCTTTGCTAATTTGTAAAATATTGAATTTTTCCATTGCATCAATAAAGTTGCGGTGGGCTGGCGCCCTGCCCGGGGTTTGTTTCCTGCCTTGCGCCCTGTGTTGGCTGAGATTGGCTCCAGCAGACCCCTGTGACCCTGTAGTTAGGATATAGCAGGTGGGATAGTGGCTGGATGGGTGGATCAATAAAGTTTATTGTATGAAGCAAGAGTCCTAAGTTCAGGTTGTCTTGATCTGTTCGCATCCCGGCACTGGAAGCCTACTGCACATTAAAAATGCCCGTTTTGTCCCCATACTTTATGTTTCTTTATTGGGTCATGTGGCTCCTCTTCTTTAACCGGGCACCATTTCATTCAGGGAAGGGTTAGCCAATAAAAGTTGTCATCTTTCATGACTTGTCATCGCATCCATAATAGCTAATGTGGTACAACACCCTACTACTATAGAAAAAAAACAGAAATCTTCAATGTGGCGACCTAGCGGGACATTAACAGGTTAAGAAACCCTGCACTTACAGTATAGCCTGTGTGACTGTATGCAGCGAGAGTCCTTTTAAAATCAGGACCCCATTGGTATTTTGCAAATCTGTTACCATCTACGCATGGTTCTTTAGAGTATGGTGCCTGTTACAGATCTAAATACATACAAGTTTTTTTTCTGGCACTTTCACGTGGATGGGTCTTTTGAGTACCTTTATTTTTAAGAGTGTAGGAACCTTTACAAAGCCCAAAAGAACCAAGTTCACATGCAGTGAATCTTTTTTCTTATTTAAACAGTTCTTTGTCAAGTAATGGATCTACGAGGAACCACACCACCTAGTAGAATGCCGTTAAGCAGACCGTTATTTGTAAGAGTCTCCAGACAGGACCCCTACCTGCACTCCTCTATGCACCACCCCATAACATACGGCAACATTCACTGATAAGCTAAATCCACTTGGGGGACGCTGGGTGCACACAAGGGCCCACTCACACGCATACACTCCCTCTCGCACATTAATCTTTTCTTTTGAACACCTAATCAACCCAAATACTTCATTTCAAAAATCACAGCATTGCCGTTTTAGCCATCAGCCGAACTGATGATCAACAGGCCACACGGCACTGCAAGGAGGGTCCATCAGGGATCCTGAGCTCACACATTCTGCCACCCTTTCTCTGAGCCTTTCTACTCGTTTCCCCGCACACGGACTTGCCATCGTCCTCCAAATGTTCAATCTGTGCAGCCTCACTACATGCGACACAATAACACATTTATACTTTGCCAGCCATACTCACGCAGGCTTGTTTTCATAAAAATATTTTTAAACCTCTGCGTATTCCAAGCACAGAGAAGCTGTACAGAAAATGCACAGGGTGGAATGTCAAAAGTGAGGAAAACAGAAACACAGAATGAGAGGTCGCAGGGAAGTCGAAAACCTTAAGACCTTCATTTCTGTAAGACAGTGAGAAGGGAGAGGAAAACTCGCCTGGATGTTGAGTCTTAATGAAAAGTGGCAAATATAAGCAGACTTGAAAAATTCAGGACTGCCGTTCAGTTTAATTTAGACTTAGAAAGCACAAGTCCATTTCAGAGTGTAATACATTCTGTTATGAAGCTCACTAAGGTTAGGTTATTTTATGGTTATGAGAAAGCCATGTATAGATAGATAGATAGATAGATAGATAGATAGATAGATAGATAGATAGATAGATAGATAGATAGATAGATAGATAGATAGATAGATAGATAGATGTGAAAGGCACTATATAATAGATAGATAGATAGATAGATAGATAGATAGATAGATAGATAGATAGATAGATAGATAGATAGATAGATAGATAGATAGGTGAAAGGCGCTATATAATAGATAGATAGATAGATAGATAGATAGATAGATAGATAGATAGATAGATAGATAGATAGATAGATAGATAGATGTGAAAGGCACTATATAATAGATAGATAGATAGATAGATAGATAGATAGATAGATAGATAGATAGATAGATAGATAGATAGATAGCAAAGGCACTATATAATAGATAGATAGATAGATAGATAGATAGATAGATAGATAGATAGATAGATAGATAGATAGATAGATGTGAAAGGCACTATATAATAGATAGATAGATAGATAGATAGATAGATAGATAGATAGATAGATGTGAAAGGCACTATATAATAGATAGATAGATAGATAGATAGATAGATAGATAGATAGATAGATAGATAGATAGATGTGAAAGGCACTATATAATAATAGATAGATAGATAGATAGATAGATAGATAGATACGTGAAAGGCGCTATATAATAGATAGATAGATAGATAGATAGCAAAGGCACTATATAATAGATAGATAGATAGATAGATAGATAGATAGATAGATAGATAGATAGATAGATAGATAGATGTGAAAGGCACTATATAATAGATAGATAGATAGATAGATAGATAGATAGATAGATAGATAGATAGATAGATAGATAGATAGATGTGAAAGGCACTATATAATAGATAGATAGATAGATAGATAGATAGATAGATAGATAGATAGATAGATAGATAGATAGATAGATAGATAGATAGATGTGAAAGGCACTATATAATAGATAGATAGATAGATAGATAGATAGATAGATAGATAGATAGATAGATAGATAGATAGATACGTGAAAGGCACTATATAATAGATAGATAGATAGATAGATAGATAGATAGATAGATAGATAGATAGATAGATAGATAGATAGATAGCAAAGGCACTATATAATAGATAGATAGATAGATAGATAGATAGATAGATAGATAGATAGATAGATAGATAGATAGATAGATAGATAAAGGCACTATATAATAGATAGACAGTATGGCGTGTTCTACGTATTGCTGTTGGTAAAAAGGGAGTCCAGTTGAGTTTCTTCACACACTCCAGCAGAATAATTCATTGTCTGAAAGGCCCCAGTGTTGGTGTGTCACCGAGAGGTTGTGCAGCATTGTTCACAATTTTGTCCCCCTCTGCTACCTCTAGGGGGTCCAGAGTGTGTCCCATAACTGGCCCTTTTAATTAGCTTGTTGATTCGGTGGTCCTCTCTTTCAGTGATGTCACCAGCCCAGGTTGTCTCCTATGAAAGCAGAGCCTTTCGTTCTATAGCTCCTCTGTGTTTTTAGAACAGTCAAACCTGTCATTAATGAGGACCCCCAAGTACTTGTCGGAGTGGACTACCTCCACGTCCTCTCCTTGAACATTAACCAGACACAGAGTCTCTTTGGTGTGGTGAAAGTCAATAAGCAGTTCTTTGGTTTTGAGGATGTTGAGTTGCAGACAGTTCTCAAAGTTCTCCCCCCTGATTCCTCTCCTCTGTCTCATCCCCCTTATCGTTACCCCCTATAAGTGCAGAATCATCTGAGACTTTGTGCAGGTGACCTGACCTACTTTTATATTTCTAATCTAATATGTAAAGAGAATGAAGACAAAAGCAGACAGGCCTGTTCCTTGTGGTGCTCCAGTGTTGCGCACACAGTCCTTCAGATTCACAAACGGTGGTCTGCCTGACAGATAGTCCATCATCCAGGGTATCACAGGCTCATCCACCTGCAGAGGGTGCAGACCTATAAATACCTGGGAGTGCAGCTGGATGATAAATTGGACTGAACTGCCAATACTGATGCTCTGTGCAAGAGAAGACGGAGCTGACTATACTTCCTTAGAAGGCTGGCGTCCTTCAACATCTGCAATAAGATGCTGCAGATGTTCTATCAGACGGTTGTAGCGAGCGCCCTCTTCTACACGGTGGTGTGCTGGGGAGGCAGCATAAAGAAGAGGGACGCCTCACGCCTGGATAAACTGGTGAGGAAGGCAGGCTCTATTGTAGGCATGGAGTTGGACAGTTTGACATCCATGGCAGGGCGACAGGCGCTGAGCAGACTCCTGTCAATTATGGAGAATCCACTGCATCCACTAAAAAGGATCATCTACAGACAGAGGAGCAGCTTCAGCGACAGACTGCTGTCACCGTCCTGCTCCACTGACAGACTGAGGAGATCGTTCCTCCACCACACTATGCGACTCTTCAATTCCACTCAGGGGGTAAACGTTAATATTATACAAAGTTACTGTCTGTCTGTCTACAGTGCATCCAGAAAGTATTCACAGCACTTCATCACTTTGTCCACATTTTGTTATGTTACAGCCTTATTCCAAAATGGATTAAATTCATTTTTTTTCTCAGAATTCTACACACAACACCCCATAATGACAACATGAAAAAAGTTTACTTGAGATTTTTGCAAATTTATTAAAAACAAAAAAACTGAGAAAGCACATGTACATAAGTATTCACAGTCTTTGCCATGAAGCTCCAAATTGAGCTCAGGTGCCTCCTGTTTCCCCTGATCATCCTTAAGATGTTTCTGCAGCTTCATTGGAGTCCACCTGTGGTAAATTCAGTTGACTGGACATGATTTGGAAAGGCACACACCTGTCTATAGAAGGTCCCACAGTTGACAGTTCATGTCAGAGCACAAACCAAGCATGAAGTCAAAGGAATTGTCTGTAGACCTCCGAGACAGGATTGTCTCAAGGCACAAATCTGGGGAAGGTTACAGAACAATTTTTGCTGCTTTGAAGGTCCCAATGAGCACAGTGGCCTCCATCATCCGTAAGTGGAAGAAGTTCAAAACCACCAGGACTCTTCCTAGAGCTGGCCGGCCATCTAAACTGAGCGATTGGGGGAGAAGGGCCTTAGTCAGGGAGGTGACCAAGAACCCGATGGTCACTCTGTCAGAGTTCCAGAGGTCCTCTGTGGAGAGAGAAGAACCTTCCAGAAGGACAACCATCTCTGCAGCAATCCACCAATCAGGCCTGTATGGTAGAGTGGCCAGACAGAAGCCACTCCTTAGTAAAAGGCACATGGCAGCCCGCCTGGAGTTTGCCAAAAGGCACCTGAAGGACTCTCAGACCATGAGAAAGAAAATTCTCTGGTCTGATGAGACAAAGATGGAACTCTTTGGTGTGAATGCCAGGCGTCACGTTTGGGGGAAACCTGGCACCGCTCATCACCAGGCCAATACCATCCCTACAGTGAAGCATGGTGGTGGCAGCATCATGCTGTGTGATGTTTTTCAGCGGCAGGAACTGGGAGACTAGTCAGGATAAAGGGAAAGATGACTGCAGCAATGTACAGAGACATCCTGGATGAAAACCTGCTCCAGAGCGCTCTTGACCTCAGACTGGGGCGACGGTTCATCTTTCAGCAGGACAACGACCCTAAGCACACAGCCAAGATATCAAAGGAGTAGCTTCAGGACAACTCTGTGAATGTCCTTGAGTGGCCCAGCCAGAGCCCAGACTTGAATCCGATTGAACATCTCTGGAGAGATCTTAAAATGGCTGTGCACCGACGCTTCCCATCCAACCTGATGGAGCTTGAGAGGTGCTGCAAAGAGGAATGGGCGAAACTGGCCAAGGATAGGTGTGCCAAGCTTGTGGCATCATATTCAACAAGACTTGAGGCTGGAATTGCTGCCAAAGTTGCATCGACAAAGTATTGAGCAAAGGCTGTGAATACTTATGGACATGGGATTTCTCAGATTTTTTTATTTTTAATAAATTTGCAAAAATCTCAAGTAAACTTTTTTCATGTTGTCATTATGGGGTGTTGTGTGTAGAATTCTGAGGAAAAAAATGAATTTAATCCATTTTGGAATAAGGCTGTAACATAACAAAATGTGGAAAAAGTGATGTGCTGTGAATACTTTCTGGATGCACTCTATCTATCTATCTATCTATCTATCTATCTATCTATCTATCTATCTATCTATCTATCTATCTATCTATCTATCTATCTTTCTGAGTTTACCCCTCTAACAGGGATGGCTGGATGATATTGAAGGAGCTGCAGAAATCTAAAAACAGAATCCTCACAGCATGGCCAGCTTTTACCATTCTGGGACGGATTCTTTGCATATTAAGTTGGTTCTTTCTGCTTTGAAAAACATCCAAATATGCAGAAAAAAAATATAAATTTTTTAACGCATAGTAGGCGAAATAGTATGAGACTATTCAGAAGTTAGCCTGCAGGAGGAGCTATTGAAAAAGTGATAGAGAAGCAGTGAGAAAAACAGAAAGGGTTTGGCTGTGGTGTTTTCTGATCAGGAGGAGGTTTATGATTGATTTCCACTTCAAAAGGGTCAGGAGGTGCATGAGAATGAAAGGAGGACCCCAGAAATATGCGAGGATTAAGCTTTTGCTTAATCTGAATAGCATGTAGGCTTCACATAGATAATGGAAGACGCAGTTTTGTCCCTATAAGTTAACAAGTTAAAGGAAAGTCCTTAATGGGCTGCCATATTTCTGTATTTCAACAACAAAATGAGCTCAGATTCAAGTTAGACGGCCAGCAAGGAACATGAAATGCAAGACAGAAACACATCACAGGCACAGAGTGTTCTGGCCGTATGTATCTACAGTGTCCTCCACGATGTTTGGGACCCCCCTCCTCAAGACCTGTATTTTTATTGATTTCTCCTTCTGCTCCATAGTTTAACATTACAAATTACGCACTTCAGACATGAATAAAGTGCACCTTCCTGATGTGCAGACATTTCGGTCACACAACTCTAATTCTACATTGTCCCCCCATCTCGGGGTAGAACAATGCTTGGCGTGACCGTCGTTTGTGATTCCTCAGGTGTGTTTCATTGCTTTATAAGATACCTCGGCTTGTTTCTACCCTTTGGAGTTTGTAGCGGCCATTGTTCAACATGAGAACAAGAGCGGAGTCAGTGAAAGTCAAAGGAGACATTATGAGGTTGAAACATAAGAATCAAACCATTGGAGACATCAGTAAGACCTTAGGATGACCAAAATCAACTGCCTGGAATAACATGAAGAAGAAAGAACACACCGGTGGGCTCAGTAATCACAAAGGGACTGGTAGGCCATGGAAGACCTCCACTGATGAGAACAGAAGAAATCCTCACTATGGTCAAAAACAAAAAAGACACCAGTGCTTGTCTGACAGACCAGAAACATTTTTCAGAGGGCAGATGTGTGTGTGTCAGAGATGACTATCAGCAGAAGACTCCATGGACAGAAACACAGAGGACACACTGCAAGGATGGCCAGAGTACAGTTTGAGATAAAGGACTGAAATGAGCCTGCAGAATTCTGGAAAAAGGTCTTGTGGTCAGACGAGACAAAGATGAACCTGATCAGAGTGATGGAAAGAGCAATGTGTGGAAATGCTCAAGATCCAAAGCAGTCCACCTCATCTGTTAAACATGGCGGTGCTGGGGGTGTTATGGCTTGGGCATGGATGGCTGCCATGGGTCCCAACTGGCACACTTCTCTTCATTGATGATATGATTGCTGGCAGCAGTGGCACAGTGAATTCTGAGGTGTGTAGAAACATCTGATCTGCTCAGGTTCTAGTGAATGCCCTCAAACTCACTGGACAGTGCTTCGTCCCACAAAAAGATAATGATTCAAATAGGCAACACAGGAGTTCTTCCAATCTAAAAACTGGAGAATTCTTGAATGGCCAAGCCAGTCACCCTATTTAAACCCAACCGAGCAGGTCTTTCCTATGCTGAAGAGCAAACTTAAGGGGACAAGCCCCCCAGAAAACAAGTGGGAGCTGAAGATGGCTGCATTAGAGTCTTGGCAAGGCAGCACCAGAGGAGACCCTCAGCACCTGCTAATGTCTATGCATCGCAGACTTTAAGAAGTCATGACATGTGAGGGATATGCGACAAAGAACTAAACATGACAACGGCTTTAACAGACCTGCCATTGCCCTGAAATAGGGGGGGCCATGTAGAGAAAGCGGTGTGTGACTGAAATGGCTGCAAATCCCCTTAAATTAAAGTCTGCAATGTGCACTTTAATCACGACGTCTAGATTTCTAATTTTGAAATGTGGAGCAGTGGGGGAAATCAAGGAAAAAATAGGTCTTTGAACCCAAATATTATGGAGGGCACCGTATTGCTGTATTTAGGCAACAGAACGCTCTCAGGTTGAAGTCAGATGTGCAGAAAGGAACATGAACTACTAAACAGAACAGCCTTACGGGCACAGAGTTTTCTAGCCGTGTGTACGCACGTCCAACGTAACGCCTGTGCAACTGTACGAAATTAACAGATACATGCTTACTATTAGCCTTAACGGAACATCCTAGGCCAGTGGTTCTCAACCTGTGGGGTGCGACCCCTGAAGTAAAAAAAAAGGGGGTGCGAAGATATGAAAAAAAGAAAACAAAAATCAAAAATATGAAAAATACATCTATTGACAGCAAAACAAATTAACTTAAAACTACAATCTGATACTAGAAAAATAAATTATAGAGTTAGATAAATGTTGATAAAAGTTAAGTAGGTATAATAAAATATGCATCTATAATATATCCATCCATCCATCCATTTTCCAACCTGCTGAATCCGAACACAGGGTCACAGGGGTCTGCTGGAGCCAATCCCAGCCAGCACAGGGCAGGAACCAGCCCACCGCAGGACACACACAAACACAGCAAGCACACACCAGGGCCAATTTAGAATCACCAATCCACCTAACCTGCATGTCTTTGGACTGTGGGAGGAAACCGGAGCAGACACGGGGAGAACATGCAAACTCCACGCTGGGGAGGACCCGGGAAGCAAACCCAGGTCCCCAGATCTTCTAACTGCAAGGCAGTAGCACTACCCACTGCGCCACCGTGCCGCCCTCTATGATATATCATTAACTAAAAATGAACAAATTGGTATTAGTGGGCTCCTTTCAAAAAAACGTTGGGGGGGGGGGCGCGATTAAAACTGTTATGAAAACGCGGGTCGCAAATGCTTAAAGGTTGAGAAACGCTGGGCTAAACTGAAAAAAATGGCATGTCAGGTTAAAATTAAAAAAATATATATGTACATCGGTTGCACATAATAAAATTGTTTTTATCAAAGATAATTTAATTATGCTTAATTCACTAAGTTATTATATTCTGAAACAACATGATTTTTTTATATAAAATGAAAACTTTTTCATTCTCTGTTAAATGAATTATGTTAAATAAACATGGCTCGCTGCGGTGGGTTGGCACCCTGCCCAAGATTGGTTCCTGCCTTGTGCCCTGTGTTGGCTGGGATTGGCTCCAGCAGACCCCCGTGACCCTGTGTTCAGATTCAGTGGGTTGGAAAATGGATGGATGGATGGAAACATGGCTCATGTCAATAAAGCAAACCCACGCTGGGAAACGAACCCAGGTCACCTAACTGCGAGGCAGCAGCGATACCACTGTGCCATGTTTGATAAAACACCCATCTATCCATTTTCCAACCCACTGAATCCGAACACAGGGTCACGGGCAGGGCCGGATTTTCCTATAGGCTAACTAGGCTTCAGCCTAGGGCCTCAAGATCAAGAGGGGCCTACATTCAAATTGTTAGCAAAATTAAAATTACACTATTCTAAAAACAGTGAACACTAAAACACTGAACCGAAAATAAGGAGAAATTCTACGCATATGACTAATAAACAAACATAAAAATGTATTAGTTAAGATCAACGCGTATTACGTATTTTATTATCTCTCATGCAATTTACAAACTTAAAAATGGAAGGTGAAAGGGCCTCATAAGTGGAATAGCCTAGGGCCTCTCTTCATATAAATCCGGCCCTGGTCACGGGGGTCTGCTGGAGCCAATCCCAGCCAACACAGGGCACAAGGCAGGAACCAATCACGGGCAGGGTGCCAACCCACCGCAGGACACACACAAACACACCCGGGCCAATTTAGAATCGTCAATCCACCTAACCTGCATGTCTTCGGACTGTGGGAGGAAACCCACGCAGACACGGGGAGAACATGCAAACTTTACGCAGGGAGGACCCGGGAAGTGAACACCCGGGTCTCCTAAGTGCGAGGCAGCAGCGCTACCCACTGCGCCACCGTGATAAAACATTGAAAGAGAATACAAGAAAAAACACAAAACGGAGTAACGTTAGTCTGTGTGATTAAGTATTTTAAATGAATAGCTGAATATTTCTCGTTGTGTGTGTGTGTTATTTTTTTTAACTTTTATTTCACTAACCTTTTGCTCTTAACCAGCAACAATAACTCAAAATCACAACCTGGTGCTTCTTTGAAAGTCACATGACTTTACCGCCAAGTTATCCAACCTCTACTGATGATAAATCCGCTGGGTGCGTATTCATTTCCGGTGAGGACTAAATATAACTATTTTGAGGTCTACCTAAATGACTTAAATTAGTATATTGCACATCCCACAAGATTCAATAAATTAAACATGATCGAGTTATGTTCAAAAGTGGAACATAAACAATACATGTAATATAAAGTAAATACATTCTTGTAAATGTAACGACCTGCCATTTCTGTTTTTTCAGTGTAGGCAATCGTTTTTTTCTTTGAAGTACCTCTTCGGTACTTGTGTATTAAACGGACAGACGGTATGACAAAGGAAAACAGAAGTGTTTTGACGAATTCATAACATATTTATTGGGATAAAAAAATATATAGAGAGAAATGTACAGAAATTGGAATATTATAGAAATACATACGTACAATCGGAACTTATTATTACTGTTTTCCCGCTCATGTTGAGCTCTTCAAGACAGAATTTTGGGGTTGGAAGGTTTCCCCCTACCCGGAGGTTTCACTGCCGTCCGTTTAGTACACAACTACCTCTTCTTATATGGTGTGTGTATTACCAGCATTCTTTATTATTATTTTGTGTGTGTGAAGTGTTTGCTTTGAATTCCGATAAAACTTTTAGAACGAAGACGTTCGAGCTGTGAAGCGTTCTCTGTATACTCACCGCTGGAATGCCTTGCTGTGTTTTGAACTATTTTGCGCAGCCACGTATTTATCTCCCCGTTTCACTTGAGCATAAAGAAGCGTCTTAAATTCTTTTGACACTTCAAATTGCCCCGTGCGCCCTATAATGCGCCACACTCTAAACTGGATGGGCAAGGGTGGCGCAGAGGCTGCCGTAGCAATGAATCTGACCATCATTACCCTAATATACAAATCTCACGCTTTTTTTTTTTTTTTACTTGTAATGTTATTTTCATCACCAATTAAATATTCCTTCGAATGTTTTATTTGCTGAGATCGCTGCTCTTTTCTCACTCTCGTCAGATGGAGTCAGGCGACTTCATCTACCGCCGTAAATATCTGAAGACCAAACGCTGGTGAGAACGATCAAGTATTAATTAGCATCCGTCTGTCGCGCCGCTGTCAGCACATCGCAGCTTTCAGGATGCTTCGTAACCGTTAAGTGATAGATAGATAGATAGATAGATAGATAGATAGATAGATAGATAGATAGATAGATAGATAGACATGAAAGGCACTATAGATAGATAGATAGATAGATAGATAGATAGATAGATAGATAGATAGATAGATAGATAGATAGATAGATAGACATGAAAGGCACTATAGATAGATAGATAGATAGATAGATAGATAGATAGATAGATAGATAGATAGATAGATAGATAGATAGATAGACATGAAAGGCACTATATGATAGATAGATAGATAGATAGATAGATAGATAGATAGATAGATAGATAGATAGACAGACATGAAAGGCACTATATGATAGATAGATAGATAGATAGATAGATAGATAGATAGATAGATAGATAGATAGATAGACATGAAAGGCACTATATGATAGATAGATAGATAGATAGATAGATAGATAGATAGATAGACAGACATGAAAGGCACTATATGATAGATAGATAGATAGATAGATAGATAGATAGATAGATAGACATGAAAGGCACTATATGATAGATAGATAGATAGATAGATAGATAGATAGATAGATAGATAGATAGATAGACAGACATGAAAGGCACTATATGATAGATAGATAGATAGATAGATAGATAGATAGATAGATAGATAGATAGACATGAAAGGCACTATATGATAGATAGATAGATAGATAGATAGATAGATAGATAGATAGATAGATAGATAGATAGATAGACAGACATGAAGGGAATTTATGATAGATAGATAGATAGATAGATAGATAGATAGATAGATAGATAGATAGACATGAAAGGCACTATATGATAGATAGATAGATAGATAGATAGATAGATAGATAGATAGATAGATAGATAGACAGACATGAAAGGCACTATATGATAGATAAATAGATAGATAGATAGATAGATAGATAGATAGATAGATAGATAGATAGATAGATAGATAGATAGATAGACATGAAAGGCACTATATGATAGATAGATAGATAGATAGATAGATAGATAGATAGATAGATAGATAGATAGATAGATAGATAGACAGACATGAAAGGCACTATATGATAGATAGATAGATAGATAGATAGATAGATAGATAGATAGATAGATAGATAGACAGACATGAAAGGCACTATATGATAGATAGATAGATAGATAGATAGATAGATAGATAGATAGATAGACAGACATGAAAGGCACTATATGATAGATAGATAGATAGATAGATAGATAGATAGATAGATAGATAGATAGATAGATAGACATGAAAGGCACTATATGATAGATAGATAGATAGATAGATAGATAGATAGATAGATAGATAGATAGATAGATAGATAGATAGATAGATAGATAGATAGACATGAAAGGCACTATATGATAGATAGATAGATAGATAGATAGATAGATAGATAGATAGATAGATAGATAGACAGACATGAAAGGCACTATATGATAGATAGATAGATAGATAGATAGATAGATAGATAGATAGATAGATAGATAGACAGACATGAAAGGCACTATATGATAGATAGATAGATAGATAGATAGATAGATAGATAGATAGATAGATAGATAGATAGATAGATAGATAGACAGACATGAAAGGCACTATATGATAGATAGATAGATAGATAGATAGATAGATAGATAGATAGATAGATAGATAGATAGATAGATAGATAGATAGACATGAAAGGCACTATATGATAGATAGATAGATAGATAGATAGATAGATAGATAGATAGATAGATAGACAGACAGACATGAAAGGCACTATATGATAGATAGATAGATAGATAGATAGATAGATAGATAGATAGATAGATAGATAGATATGAAAGGCACTATATGATAGATAGATAGATAGATAGATAGATAGATAGACATGAAGGGAATTTATGATAGATAGATAGATAGATAGATAGATAGATAGATAGATAGATAGATAGATAGACATGAAAGGCACTATATGATAGATAGATAGATAGATAGATAGATAGATAGATAGATAGATAGATAGATAGATAGATAGATAGACAGACATGAAAGGCACTATATGATAGATAGATAGATAGATAGATAGATAGATAGATAGATAGATAGATAGATAGACATGAAAGGCACTATATGATAGATAGATAGATAGATAGATAGATAGACATGAAAGGCACTATATGATAGATAGATAGATAGATAGATAGATAGATAGATAGATAGATAGATAGATAGATAGATAGACAGACATGAAAGGCACTATATGATAGATAGATAGATAGATAGATAGATAGATAGATAGATAGATAGATAGACAGACATGAAAGGCACTATATGATAGATAGATAGATAGATAGATAGATAGATAGATAGATAGATAGATAGATAGATAGATAGATAGACATGAAAGGCACTATATGATAGATAGATAGATAGATAGATAGATAGATAGATAGATAGATAGATAGATAGATAGATAGATAGATAGATAGATAACTTTATTAATCCCAAGGGGAAATTCACATACTCCAGCAGCAGCATACTGATAAAGAAAATATTAAATTAAAGAGTGATAACAATGCAGGTATACAGACAGACAATATATTTGTATAATGTTAACGTTTACCGCCCCTCCCCCAGGGTGGAATTGAAGAGTCACATAATGTGGGGGAGGAACGATCTCCTCAGTCTGTCAAGTGGCAAGCGAGTACATACAGTCACGTGATCTGAACGCACCAATATTTTAAGGAAACAGCAATAGGAAGTCACCTGACAAGAAGTAGAATTGGACAACAAGCATTTCAGGTAATAAATATATGGACCGCATTGGACTGAAGTGTTGTTACAGGGGTGGGCAATGTCAGTCCTGGAGGGCCGCAGTGGCTGCAGGTTTTCGTTCCAACCCAATTGCATATTTAGAAACCAATCCTTGCCAGTCTCAGCCCTGCTTTAATTTTATTGCTTGTTAGTCTGCAATGTTAGGTTCTTGGCAGGTATTGTTGATTGTTTCACTTTCCAAGGATAACATCAAAATGATCTGAAAGCCTAAAACGGATCATTTTCAGTCTGCCACATTTTTCTCTTAAGTGTTTTATTAAACCAAATAATGCAGAATGAATCCACACAAGTGTCAGTGGTAACAAATTAGACGGAGAACTGCTGGCTCATTTGTCATTTGCATCTTATTGTTAATAAGGAGTCATTAAAAACAGTGAATGTAGCTGTTTAAGACTGAAATAAGACAATGGGGGGGGGGGGGGGGGGACCTTAACAAACAAGACCACTTAAATGAAGCATTATAGTGGCACTTGAGCAGTAAGTGCTTCATCAGCAATAATTGACTTCTCATTAAGAAACTAGGTTGTAACAAAAACCTGCGGCCCTCCAGGATGCAATCCATATGTCTCTGGTATATGCCATTCGGTATGGGAATTGTAAAAGCAGTATTAGCGTTTGTGATGTACCACCTGTAGGAATGACAAATGCAATGCATTTGTCTCTGTTATTTGTTGTTTGTTATGGGATTTATAAAAGAAGTGTTAATGTTTATGATGTGCCATCTGTTGGAATGACAGATATGGAAACCTGATAGACACACAGACATTTATCCTTTTAAAAAGGTGGACTAGCTGTGCTACCCATCAAAGACAGCTTGTAATCTAAGTGATCAATGCAGACATCAGCGTTAACATTTTCAACAGACCATGCAATGCGTATGCCTCTGCTTTATGCCATTTGGTATAAGATTCCTAAAAGCAGTGGTCATGTTTGTGATGTACCACCTGTAGGAATGACAAATGCAATGCATTTGTCTCTGTTATTTGTTGTTTGTTATGGGATTTATAAAAGAAATGATAATGTTTATGATGTGCCATCTGTTGGAATGACAGATATGGAAACCTGATAGACACACAGACATTTATCCTTTTAAATAGGTGGACTAGCTGTGCTACCCATCAAAGACAGCTTAAAATCTAACTAATCAATGCAGAACTTAGCATTAACATTTTCAACAGACCATGCAATGCGTATGCCTCTGTTTTGTGCCATTTGGTATGAGATTCCTAAAAGCAGTTTTCATGTTTGTGATGTACCACCTGTTGGAATGACAAATGCATTATTTGTCTCTGTTATTTGTTGTTTGTCATGGGATTTGTAAAAGAAGTGTTAATGTTTATGATGCGCCATCTGTTGGAATGACAGCTATAGAAACCTGATAGACACACTGACATGTTATCCTTTTAAAAAGGTGGATAATCATGAAAGTTATGTTGTTATATTGTGTCACTGCCTGCTTGAAGACTGTGGAAAGATTAATTTACTTACGAGTGACTGTTTTAAAGAATTGCTCACTTGCCTCAGATAGTCTTGATAATTTACTGAACTGGGAACTCTATCTATCTATCTATCTATCTATCTATCTATCTATCTATCTATCTATCTATCTATCTATCTATCTATCTATCTATCTATCTATCTATCTATCTATCTATCTATCTATCTATCTATCATTTCCACATTTCCAATACTGCTGAATTAAATATTAGAGTACATGTATGGCTTATACTCTATGCACACACACACACACACACACACACACACAGAGTTTATGCGCAATCTGCAGTTCCAATAGAACAGAAGCCCTTCAAGGTCACGCAGTGTGTCAGTGGCACATAGGAAATGAGTGTGCAGCCTTGTGGTTTAAAGTCCTGGTCTGCAAGCCTCACGCCTCTTTACAGGTGTCACTTACACTTGATAGTCAACATTGATCGAAGCCTGTCCCATGCCATTTAACAGAGGATCATTCATTGACAACCTCATCCCACTTCAGGTGTTATTAAATCTGTCCTACAGCAGTTCTGTTGCTGGCCAAATCATATCTTAAAGGACAATAGCAGAGTGAGGGTTAATGGTTTGAATGCTTTTAGTACAAAAAGTGTCACATGCCACCAAGTCTTTCAAATAAGTCCTCTCAGAATTTTGACTTCTTGTTTTCACACAACCATCTCAGGGAAAATGTGTTAAAAATAAATTAAAACAAAAAATACAAACATAAATAATCTTCATGAAACAGGCTAACTGGAATTATCACCCCCTGATAATAGAGTGGGTTCAAATGTCATTGTCTCCCCATGTCTGCTTCATATTTACTCACACATCCCAACAACAAGTCAGTCAGTCATTGTCCAACCCGCTATATCCTAACTATAGGGTCACGGGAGTCTGCTGGAGCCAATCCCAGCCAACACAGGGCACTAAGCAGGAACAAACCCCAGGCAGGGCGCCAGCCCACCGCAGGGGACACACACACACACACCAAGCACACACTAGGGACAATTTAGGATCGACAAAGTATCTAACCTGCATGTCTTTGGACTGTGGGAGGAAACCCATGCAGACACAGGGAGAACATGCAAACTCCACGTAGGGAGAACCCGGCAAGCAAACCCATGTCTCCTTACTGCGAGGCAGCAGTGCTACCACTGTGCCACTGTGCTGCCCCCAAAGACAAGTGACTCGGATTAACTGTCCCCTCGTTACGAGTGAGTGGCATGTGAATGTGCCCTGCCAAGGCCCAGTGCCCCGTCCACAGTGGGCTCCTGAATTACTTCTGATATTCCACAAATAGGCTGTAGCCATCACTTTTAAAAACAGCAGTTCTTAAGTGGCACCTGCTGGTTCTTTACTGGGTTGTGTGGTCCCCACCACTGATTGACCAAGCAGCAAGGTTATTTTTTTTATTATTTATTTTATTTTTGCATATCAAGTCGGTTCTTTGTGATTTGAAAAAACTTCCTAATATATAGAAAAAAATGAAATCTTGAATATATGGTAGGCTACTTAGCAGGACACTGATTAAGAAAACTTGAATTCAGCCTGTGTTATTATATTTAGCAAGAATCATTTTAGAATCAGGACTAATTAGTATTTCAAAAATCTGTTACAGTCTCTTTACTGTATGGAGCCTGTTACAGAACTAAATAAATAAAGCTTTTTTCTGGAACCTTCATGCTGATGGGTCTTTCAGGAACCAAAAATGGTTTACCGTTATGCTATGGCATCGCTCTGAAGAACCACTCTGGCGCCGTTATTTTTAAGAATGGCCACAAATGCAGAAAACTATTATTATTATTATTATTATTATTATTATTATTATTATTATTATTATTATTATCATTACAGTACGATTTACGAATCAAGAGCGCAGTCCATCTTTACTAATACAGCACGGTAAAAATCCAAAAGGTGATTCAGCACCGTTGAGCACAATGGCTTTGGCATAACACCAGTTGCTAACGGATAACTAGGTCGACCACAGAGGTGTCTCCCTCAGTGTCACTGCTCGGCGCTCGACACTTGAATGTGACTTCCCGACTGTCGTCGCCGGACAGGTGCGTCTCATCATCAGCTAACACGAGCTCCGCGCTGGACGGTCGCCTTTACCGGACTGGTGTCCGGCTGTGTCCGCTGCCGCCTCACGACCGACTGAGCACTGCACGGACTAAGCTGGTTAAGAAAACGGATGGATTGGAAAAGCAAGCGAGTGAGCCTCATCTGAAAAGTACAAGCCTTGTATTTCATAATTAGTTTTTTTTCCCCTTGTAAATAACATGTATGAATGTGATTATGTTTTAGTCTTAAAACAGGATGGTATTATGACAAAGAATAAAACCGTTCAACTCCCCTAAATATATAAACAGTCGTCTTACTTGATTTTTACCTGTTAAGGAGCTTCTTTGCACGGACTTGTCCTTGAGGGATGTCTCGCCATCGACCGGCGTGCGATCAATGACACAATCCGTGATCGAAGAATATTCAGGCCCAGCGGGTGTTTAACGAGCGCGGCAGGTGGCACAAACCCATAGTACACGGGCGATGATTTTCATTTTTATTCTTATTTACTATTTTTTGGTATTTCTTAGGTGGCGCAGTTGTAGCGCTGCTGCCGCACAGCTAGGAGACCTGGGTTCGCTTCCCGGGTCCTCCTTGCGTGGAGTTTGCATGTTCTCCTCGTGTCTGCCTGGGTTTCCTCCCAAAGACATGCAGGTTAGGTGCATTGACGATCCTAAATTGTGTGTGTGTGTCCTGTCCGCGATATGTTCCTGCCTTGCGCCCTGTGCTGCCTGGGATTGGCCCCAGCAGACCCCCGTGACCCTGTGTTAGGAAATAGCGGATTGGACGATGACTGACTGGTATTTCCTTTTTTTTTTTCATATCCTTATTTTTTTCTTTTCTTTTTTCTGTAATCTCACGTAAAGCACTCTAAGCTATGCCTTTAAAATAAATATTGTGTTGCTGTTCATCACTCTTAAAAATAAAACTAAAATTAATAATAAGAAAAATAATCGCACTTTATGAAACATTGCTCGATGCCTTTTCATTCTGGGAAGGTTTTTGCTGCATATGAAGTTGGTTCCTTCTGCTTTGAAAAACTTTCTAAGATGCAGAAAAAATGACATATTGGAAAAAAAACTGAAAACTTGAAGGCTACCGAGCAGGACTCAAACAGATTAAAAAAACTTAGAATGTTTAATTGTATACAGCAAAAATCTTTTTAAAGTCATGACCCATCAGATCTGTTCCCTTCTATTCATGGTTATTAACCATATAGAGGATGAATAAGTAAAAGGTTCTTTCTGGAACTTTCATATGGATGTAATTTTTGGGAACCAAAAGTTGTTCCTCCCTATGGCATCGCTTTGAAGAACCACGCTGGCACCTTGATTTTGAAGAGTGTGCCCTGCACACTATTCTAAAGAAAAAAACTGCGGCCCTTTCCCCCAAAAAGCACACTAGATGATATAATTGATTGAGCATTAAAAAATTAAGATGGAGCGTTGATGTGTTCGGATTAAAACAAATCGAACTTGTGCCGACTTTACATTTCAGCTCATACACTGCACTACCTTCTGGGGCAGGCAGTGTCAGATCCACAGTTTTCTCTCCCAATTGGACGATTTTTGATTATCGTCCGCGGGAAAAAAAATGGGCCTTCGAAGGTTGTGTTATTTTTCTGGGGGGGGGTTACAGTTATAAAAGCAGTGTTCGTGTTTGGGATGTGCCATCTGTTGGAATGACAAATGCAATGCATTTTATTACTACAAATGTTAGTGATACGCCGTCTGTTGGAATGACAGAAAAACAGCAACCAGATAGACACACACTCACACTGAGATTTATCCTTTTATTAAGGTGGATAATCATGAAAGTTATGTTGTTATATTGTGTAATCAAAGCAGACCTCAGTGTAAATATTTTCAATAGACCATGCAATGCGTATGCCTCTGTTATGTGCCATTTGGTATGAGATTCCTAAAAGCAGTGTTCATGTTTGTGATGTGCCACCTGTTGGAATGACAAATGCAATGCATTTGTCTCTGTTATTTGTTGTTTGTTATAGGATTTGTAAAAGAAGTGTTAATGTTTATGATGCACCATCTGTTGGAATGACAGATATAGAAACCTAATAGACACACAAACATTTAACCTTTTATAACTGTGGACTAGCTGTGCTACCCATCTAAAACAGATCAAAATCTAAGTAAGTAATGCAGACCTCAGTGTTAACATTTTCAACAGACCATACAATGCGTATGCCTCTGTTATGTGCCATTTGGTATGAGATTCCTAAAAGCAATGTTCATGTTTGTAATGTGCCATCTGTTGGAATGACAAATGCAATGCATTTTATTACTACAAATGCTTGTGATGCGCCGTTTGTTGGAATGAAAGAAAAACAGCAAGCGGATAGACACACACTCACACAGACATTTATCCTTTTATTAAGGTGGATAATCATGAAAGTTATGTTGTTATATTGTGTAATCAAAGCAGACCTCAGTGTAAATATTTTCAATAGACCATGCAATGCGTATGCCTCTGTTATGTGCCATTTGGTATGAGATTCCTAAAAGCAGTGTTCATGTTTGTGATGTGCCACCTGTTGGAATGACAAATGCAATGCATTTTATTACTACAAATGCTTGTGATGCGCCGTTTGTTGGAATGAAAGAAAAACAGCAAGCGGATAGACACACACTCACACAGACATTTATCCTTTTATAAAGGTGGACTAGCTGTGCTACCTATCTAAAACAGATTAAAATCTAAGTAAGCAATGCAGATCTCAGTGTTAACATTTTCAACAGACCATACAATGCGTATGCCTCTGTTATGTGCCATTTGGTATGAGATTCCTAAAAGCAATGTTCATGTTTGTAATGTGCCATCTGTTGGAATGACAAATGCAATGCATTTTATTACTACAAATGCTTGTGATGCGCCGTTTGTTGGAATGAAAGAAAAACAGCAAGCGGATAGACACACACTCACACAGACATTTATCCTTTTATAAAGGTGGACTAGCTGTGCTACCTATCTAAAACAGATTAAAATCTAAGTAAGCAATGCAGATCTCAGTGTTAACATTTTCAACAGACCATACAATGCGTATGCCTCTGTTATGTGCCATTTGGTATGAGATTCCTAAAAGCAATGTTCATGTTTGTAATGTGCCATCTGTTGGAATGACAAATGCAATGCATTTTATTACTACAAATGCTTGTGATGCGCCGTTTGTTGGAATGAAAGAAAAACAGCAAGCGGATAGACACACACTCACACAGACATTTATCCTTTTATAAAGGTGGACTAGCTGTGCTACCTATCTAAAACAGATTAAAATCTAAGTAAGCAATGCAGATCTCAGTGTTAACATTTTTAACAGACCATACAATGCGTATGCCTCTGTTATGTGCCATTTGGTATGAGATTCCTAAAAGCAATGTTCATGTTTGTAATGTGCCATCTGTTGGAATGACAAATGCAATGCATTTTATTACTACAAATGCTTGTGATGCGCCGTTTGTTGGAATGAAAGAAAAACAGCAAGCGGATAGACACACACTCACACAGACATTTATCCTTTTATAAAGGTGGACTAGCTGTGCTACCTATCTAAAACAGATTAAAATCTAAGTAAGCAATGCAGACCTCAGTGTTAACATTTTCAACAGACCATACAAGGCATATGCCTCTGTTATGTGTCATTTGGTATGAGATTCCTAAAAGCAGTGTTAATGTTTTTAATGTGCCATCTGTTGGAATGACAAATGCAATGCATTTTATTACTACAAATGTTTGTGATGCGCCATCTGTTGGAATGACAGAAAAACAGCAACCGGATAGACACACACTCACAATGACATTTATCCTTTTATTAAGGTGGATAATCATGAAAGTTATGTTGTTATATTATGTCACTGCTGTGAAAAGATGAATTTAATTACGAGTGAAAGTCTAAAAGAACTGTTCACTAGCCTTCCAAAGCTATTTGCACTTGTATATGTTCTTAACCGTTGTAAACCCCCCCCCCCCCATCCCCCGCAATTGTGTGATGGTTTATATTTTATTTCTTGGGGGGGACCACCCGCGCCCTCTTCGGGCTTTGATGTTATGTACCTAACGCTCTCGCTCTGACACCGCATCCGGTTTGTTACTTTCTCAACTTCGGGTATTGAGGTTTTTTTTTGGGGGGGGGGGGGGGGGGGGGGGGGATTCTCTATCTTTAAGCTATCCTTGGACTATACATTTTTAAGGACCCTGACAACCCTAGCGAGGTAGCGAAGCCTACAGTGGCAGCAGTCAGCAACAGGAGCCATTCTCGAACGGGACACTTTCCTGTATTCCACAGGATGGCTGGGCAAGCGGTTAAGAAGTGGGATTACAGACCTCGAGATTATGAGCTCAAATCCCACTACTGGCAATAGTTGACTATGAATGAAACACTTCATGTGGCTCTGCTCCAATTCGAGAAGGAAACCAAATGGATCTCAAATGTTGTAAATCACCTTAAATTATTATAACAATAATTCATTTAAGCCGCCCGTTATTGGATACAAGCTGACGGGAACCAGTAGAGATAACGGCGAAAGGAGAGTTCCACACATACACCGCCGGCTCCACATCCATTTTATTTATATAGCGCCTTTCCAGTGCGCATAACCATACCATTCACAACACAGCAATCTCGACCATGTTTTAGTCAAACTCAGAGTCATGATGCTGAGTGCGAGACCGGTTGTCTTTGAATGCACGCTCCATAAACCTACAGTCCTTATCGCCGTTCTTATAATTTAAGCATCACGTACATTTATAAACAGAGATATGCATACTGTATATAAACAAGAGCGAAACCTTTTATTATTAAAGAAACCCATGCCTACCTCTGCCATAGTTGAAGTGGAGTTTGATTGCTTTCCCTTGCCGCACTAAACTGATGTGCAGATAAGTGAACCAGATCGCAAACATGAGCAGCACCAAGAGCAGAAGAAGTTTGAACTGCTTGCGAATCTTTTTCACCGGCAGGCGCAGCATCCTTGCAGGACCATCACCAAGTCCGTCACGGCCAAACTGAGGGACTGGACCCTCCCACCCCTCACCCCTAACAAGTGTAAAATCCGGGGCAGCCCAGAGTCCTGACGTCCAGGTGAATCACCAATAATCCGTTTAATTGAAGGGTGAACTCCAATATGAGCGAAAAATGGGCAGCTCAAGATGCGCGGCTAGTTTGAAGTTTCCCCCCCTGCAGTAAAATTTTGGCATGAACTCCACGACAACTCGATTTTTTCAATTTCTTTTCCGTTAGCAATAAATGCAGGTGATGATCTTATAGAGATGTCGAATTGCACCAGATGGGCAGCGCACCTGTGCACCTTGCTGAGGCGGTGAGGACACTTCCATATACATCAGTTTTTTTGGCCGCCGCGTCAGTCCGCCGTTTAGATTGTGAAATATGAAACGGATTCCGTTTGTTTTTGTTTTAATATAGCCGTTGAGACAAGTCGGCAGACGGTCGTCGCCTCGTCATTATCTCTGAAGTGAAATGTCACTGCTCCCGACGAAGCCGATTAACTTAAGTAGCGCTTAGCCCTTCAACACCGTTGGGGGCTTAAGGGGCGCATAAAGAAATTCAGCGATCACCGCGAAAACAAGCGTGTCTAACTTGGTGTTGGGGTGGCTAAATGGTCTTTGTACCAAGAATGTTAAGATGGTGATGGATGAGCCCCGATTTCGAGGTTAGGGCGCACGAATGCCAGGTGTAAAAGCCAAAACCGTCATCCTCGTTTCTTTTGAAATAGGATGGTGGTCTATTTTTGCGCTGCTCTGAAAATACAGTATAAAGATTGAAAGTATCCACTATACAGAGTCAAAAAATGATCTTAAGTCGCCTGAAATCCGCCGCCTAAGGTCTTTTAGACAAAACACACACGACATTTTGTAGCCGTAAAGTTAAGAAACCAAGCATGCCCTTTCATTCCAGCAACCGTTTAAAGTGGCACTTTTAATCGTCCTTCCATTACACCGAAAGTCAAAAGGATATCCAGGTTTCACTTGCACGTGTATAAATCCAATAATCAGACCTTTATCTTCTTAATATTTTTCTTGTTGCACTTTGGAAAACTCATCCATTAAAAATAAGCGCACGGCAACTTCCTCCCGATGGAGATTAATTCCACTCTTTCAAACGTGCACTGTTTCCAGTACCTTGTTTATAGCATACATCATCTTGCGTTTACCCAGAAAAAGAATGTCAGATAATTTAAGAAGTAGGTTTTCAGGAGCTGGGCAGCAACTATGCCAGTTCCGTTAAGATCCCCGCACGTGAAGCGATGTGATGCGAGAAAGAGGATCGCCCGTGCCGAGCAGTGAGCTCTGCTCCTCGCTGCGTTGCGCCTGTCCAAAGTAATCCCCGCTGTTGTCCATGTGGGATCGGAGTTTTTGGTTCATTTTGATGAGGATTCAGCAGATGACATCTTTAGTAATGCACGGGAGGCGCCGTGGTAGTCATGCAAAGGAAAAAAAAACAGCATCCACTACCAGATGTCAACATGAGCACAAAAGAAAGAAAGCGAAGCGAAATCTGTAAATAGAGAGAGGGTGGCTGGGATGGGCAGCTCCAGCTCTAGAAATGCTATTTCACGAACCTGATCCGATTTTCTTGCCAGCTCATCGTCATTTTTTTTTTCTTTCTCTTTTATGTGCACTCCTTAAAACGCTGATTCTATCCAACGTATCTCCCGAAGTTGTCGATTTAAAAAAACTGCTCAGAAGCATCCTCCATCAGCAATACACCATCTCCGATTGCGTTCTCTCCGGCAGCCCCCTCTGCCTGTGCCTTTCTGAATGAGCATCCACGCTTCGACGCAACCTAACGCGAGAAAAGCCCAGCCGCTCTAAGATTGACGTCTCGGCTGACCTATCACAGTTGGCTTTACGCATCAACGACAAATAGTCTCTGACAGAGGGCGGGGTTTCATCCCTTCATTACACCGCTAAATGTACATCTTTCGACGCCAGCGGGTTATACCTATTTGGATGCGTCCATGACGAAGCTTCTTGTTTATATGTTTTAGAAACTGCAGCAGTTATTTAAAATTTTTTTTTCCAAATTGGTGTATATGATAATCCGTACATTGAAATCCGCAGCTGTCATGTATGTATGATATCAATAATGTCAGTGTTTCCGACATTTATGGCATTGCTTTCGTATGTGGGATGATATTTACAATAATGCTTAACTTACTAATAAGAACTCGACATGTCAGGCGGCGTTGTTTTTGGGTATTTTGGCATGTAAGTTATTTTACCCGGTTTGGTGTCTTTTCCAGGGCTGTTTCATCCCCTCGCACCCGCTGCGATGCCGAGTTAGTGTCCGGTCCCCCGCATCACTGTACTGGAATAGACGAGTTGGACCGTGGCTGGACAGATGGATGGACTAACATTGGGGTGGGCGTCCAAGTGATCAGCTCCTGATAGCCCCAGATCCGCAACATCTTGGAAATGATTTTTTTGGGGGTGATGGTGCAGATTTAGTGGGAATCATTTCAGAGGGCACCTGATTCTCATAAAAACATTTGTTTTTTTACTGGTTTGTATGGTTCCATTACTTGACTGAAAACCATTTCATTCTTTGAAGGGTTCTTTGTGTATGACATTGAACTTGAATTTCGGCTTTGAAAAGTTTCTTAATATGTGCACAAAACAGAAATCTTTAATGTCTAGCAAGCTATTTAGCAGGATGTAACAGAACAAGAAAACACAAACTGAGCCCGAGTTAGTATATGCAACGAGCATCCTCTGTAGACAACTCTGATATCATCTGTTCATGGTTATTTATGGAGCCTGTTACTGGTATGAATACATAAAGCTTCTTTTCGGAACCTTCATCTGGATGGCTCATTTGGGAACGACATCGCCCTGGCACTTTTACTTTTCAGAGATTTTAGTTTTTGACTTTCTCAACCCAATCTTAAAAAATACAAATAAATAATACGCATTCAATATCAAAATAATTAACATCCGTATTTATCGATCCGGGCATTTTATAATCCCGCTTCATCCAATAAAATGTAGCGGAGTTGCAAAGCAAACATTTTGAGGGGCTCAGTGCGCGCCCCTATTCACAGGCGGACATCGCTGAACGGCGCTAAATTAGATTTGGACTTTAGATTGAGGTGCAGCACGAACTGCCCACATCCAGTAAATATGACCGTCACCACCGATACCCGTCCAGGGGCCTGTCTGCTTTGAGCCCGTTGTCACCAAGACAGGCCGTGAGTCCTGCGCCCATTCTCGTAAAACAAAAAGGGTCACACAAAATCAATGGCTTTATGACAGTTCTTGGGAATATGTCGCCTTGAACGGTATCTTCTACAATAGTGTGCGCTTTAAAAGGCGCATAGCAAAATAAAGACTGATCTCTGGGGCGTTTTAGTTGTGCTACTTGCACATTCGCTGCATTTGTTTAAAACTGCTCATGATGGCCATGCCTAACAGGTAGGCCGATAGTCAAAGGCACAATATAGTGATAGACAGATAGCCATGAAAGGCACTACATGGTAGCTAATGAATGGTAATAAGATAGAAAAGGCACAATATAAGAAATTTGAAAGTATTTAAAAAAATGATTGATAGATAATGAAAGGCACCATATAACTGATAGATAATGAAAGCTGTTAGATGGAATGATTGATAGTTAGATAGATAGGAAAGGCACCATATAACAGATATGAAATACACTTTAAAGATGATAGATTAAATAATGAAAGTCACTATACAACTGATAGACAATAAAATGTGCAGAACAGGTATGATAGATAGATAGATAGATAGATAGATAGATAGATAGATAGATAGATAGATAGATAGATAGATAGATAGATAGATAGATAGATAGATAGATAGATAGATAGATAGATAGAGTGCATCCGGAAAGTATTCACAGCACATCACTTTTTCCACATTTTGTTATGTTACAGCCTTATTCCAAAATGGATTAAATTCATTTTTTTCCTCAGAATTCTACACACAACACCCCATAATGACAACGTGAAAAACGTTTACTTGAGGTTTTTGCAAATTTATTAAAAATAAAAAAACTGAGAAATCCCATGTACATAAGTGTTCACAGCCTTTGCTCAATACTTTGTCGATGCACCTTTGGCAGCAATTACAGCCTCAAGTCTTTTTGAATGTGATGCCACAAGCTTGGCACACCTATCCTTGGCCAGTTTCGCCCATTCCTCTTTGCAGCACCTCTCAAGCTCCATCAGGTTGGATGGGAAGCGTCGGTGCACAGCCATTTTAAGATCTCTCCAGAGATGTTCAATCGGATTCAAGTCTGGGCTCTGGCTGGGCCACTCAAGGACATTCACAGAGTTGTCCTGAAGCCACTCCTTTGATATCTTGGCTGTGTGCTTAGGGTCGTTGTCCTGCTGAAAGATGAACTGTCGCCCCAGTCTGAGGTCAAGAGCGCTCTGGAGCAGGTTTTCATCCAGGATGTCTCTGTACATTGCTGCAGTCATCTTTCCCTTTATCCTGACTAGTCTCTCAGTCCCACTGGGCACTAAATATAATAGATAGATAGATAGATAGATAGATAGATAGATAGATAGATAGATAGATAGATAGATAGATAGATAGATGGCATACTATGACAGTCAGTATAGTGCCTTTCATATCTATCTATCTATCTATCTATCTATCTATCTATCTATCTATCTATCTATCTATCTATCTATCTATCTATCTATCTATCTATCTATCTATCTATCTATCTATTATATAGTGCCTTTCCCATCTAGCTTTGCTTTAGGTACTAATGCAAATAATAGATAGGAAAGGCAATATATTTGTCTGTCACATATTGCCTCTTTATGTCTTATAGTGCCTTTCTCATTTTTAAAGTATATTTCATATCTATTATAGTGCCTTTCCCCTCCCATCTGTTTGATTTTTGAATGTATTTCCTATCTATTACATACTTTATCTATCTATCTATCTATCTATCTATCTATCTATCTATCTATCTATCTATCTATCTATCTATCTATCTATCTATCTATCTATCTATCTATCTATTATATAGTGGATTATCTATCTATCTATCTATCTATCTATCTATCTATCTATCTATCTATCTATCTATCTATCTATCTATCTATCTATCTATCTATCTATCTATCTATCTATTATATATTGCCTTTCCCATCTAGCTTTGCTTTAGGTACTAATACAAATAATAGATAGGAAAGGGACTATTCCTAAATACATTTTTTAAATTATATATGAAATACATTATATGATTCTATCTATCTATCTATCTATCTATCTATCTATCTATCTATCTATCTATCTATCTATCTATCTATCTATCTATCTATCTATCTATCTATCTATCTATCTATATATATATATATATATATATTTGACAGGCATTATGTGATTGGTAAATAGATGTATATGAAAAGCACCATACAACAGACAGATAAATAGATATATATGAAAGGCACTATGAAGTAGATAAGTAAAGCACTATATAATTGTACTATATATACTATATATAAGGCTCTACATAAAGGTTCTAGATCAAATGATAGATATGAAAGGACCATATAATTGCCATGAAACACACTTAAAAAAATTAGATAAATATAGATAGATGCAAAAGGTACTATGTGATAAATACTAAAGGCACTTTGTGATAGACATAAATTAAATACATTTTCTGATTGATGAACTGGGTGTTCTGGTTTCCTCCCACAGTCCAAAGACATGCAGTTTAGGTGCATTGGCGATTCTAAATTGTCCCTATAGTATGTTCTTGGTGCCTGGGGTTTGTTTCCTGCCATGTGCCCTGTGCTGGCTGTGATTGGCTCCAGCAGACCCCCGTGACTCTGTAGTTAGGATGTAGCGGGTTGGATAATGGATGGATGAAAGATATTTGAAAGGCCTCATAAAACAGCGAAATAATCATATGAAAAGCAGTATATAGTCGACAGATATAGGGAGGCGTAGTAGTTAAGGGTTTGGACTTCAAATTCTGAGGCTGTGGGTTCAAATCTCGCTAAAACTGTGCTGCAATTGGGGGTGAAATACATTGATACAACCAGATGTATCTCAAATATAGTAAGTTTCCTGTCAGTGTCAGCCAAATAAGTAACAGATCGATATAAAAGGCACTATGTAAGTGGAAGGCAGTGAAAGGTCCTAGATTGATTGATAGATATACGTTGTCAGTCCCCAAGGTGACATTTACTATACATCCATTGGGCACAAAGAACATGGAATCTTTCTCTCTCTTCCTCCCTCTCTCTCTCTCTCTCTCTCTCTCTCTCTCTCTCTCTCTCTCACTCACACACACACACCGAGAGGTCTCAAACCAAGTCAGTGACAGGCTGCTTCTGACACGCATTGAACTGTTGAGTGTATCAGTGACTAACCGCAGCTCCCACGTAGACACCGGCAGGCATTGTCTCCCGACTTTGTTTTCTGCATATTTGTTTCTCACCAGCACATAGACAAACTAATTAATAGATAGATAAGAAAAGCCCTATATAACAGATAGATAGATGGATTCTGTTCGGCTCCTTCGATATTTAGTGGAGGTAAGTGTGGTAGAAAAATAAGGATCATGGAAAAGCTGAGAAAATACGCATTGTATTGCAATCTATAATGTTATTTAATGTCTTTGCTCATTTTCTCAGTAGTATTAATAAAGTGTCAGCGGGCAGTGGCGCACTGGTTAGTGCTTCCGTCTCGCTCATCCATCCTTTTGGTTTCCACCAGCCGGGGCTCTTTTAGTTCTTCCGAGCGATTAGCTTCGTCACATCCTTCTGACTTAACTTGTGAAGACGTAATCAGTACTCACTGCCCTAACCTCTGAAATTATTTAAATGTGCACGGCAGTGTCTAATATATCAAAATCGTTTAATTCCCCACTTAGCTGCAGGAAAATGTTTCACGATGTTGTGCTGTAAGCAGTCGGTTCATTCAGCGCCTTTAACATTTTCCAGAGCGCACTGCAAGAGCGCCATCTAATGGCCATCACATTCCAAAACAAAAGGCGAATAAGCCGCTGGTCCACTTTGCTCTGTCTTACGTTGGTGGGAAGGGTAGGGGGGCTCGAGCGCCACTTGATTCTTACAGATCTTATTCGGTTCTTGTTCATTGTCAGTGACTTTGCAGGTTTTGTACCCCTGTACTTTTCAATGTCAGGTGAAAAATATGCAAAGTTTAAAAGGGGAGAAGATAAGACAGGTTATGCTCAAAGGACAATGTATTTGTATACAAGGTGCGACCCTACGGAAGCCATAGCAGAAGAGCAGAACTGTATTGATCAGCGCGTCACATTTTTGTACAATCAAGGCCTGGCGCAGGCTGAAATATGTTTATGCCTTAGTTTAGAAAATAATAACGTTAGTGTCCGTTATTTAAGAAGACGGTTAGCAAGGCTTCAGTTGTATAGGCGAGCCTGATGCCAGGAGCAAAGGTTAAGTTTGATTTTGTCGAGATCGCGATCTGTTATCTCGAGGAGACAATTAAAAAAAATAACGATATTGCACGTCCTCTCTCGGCTTCCGTACTACCCAAAAGTTTTTTGACGAGTTGTTTTAAATGAGTACCGTGCATTACATCTAACGGCCAACACCGTAATGCTTCATGTAACATGCAATTCATCGAGAGTTTGTCTTTGAAGAGCGGAAAGTAAATGCAGAATTCTACGTGGGTGCTTTGGATCGGCTACTGGAGAGGATTCAATGAGTCAGAACGGCCAGATCCCAATCCAGTGAGTCGTTCCTTTTTCCGACAACGCGCCATCTCATAACGCTGCCAATCGTATAGAAGTTTCTGTCGAACGGAGACGTTGCTCTTCTTCATCACCCACCTTACTCGCCCGATCCTGCACCTGCCGACTACTTTCTCTTCCCCAAATTCAAATTTCCCTTAAAAAGGGCGGCATTTCCAAACAGTTGAAGAATTTCAGTGTGCAGTGACAAGGGAGCTTAATAACATTTCAACAAACTGCTTTCCTGGAGGGCATGAAGAAGTTGTAGAAACGTGCAGACAAGGAGTATATATTTTGAAGAGTAAACATAAATTATGTCCATATAAGAAGTTATCTGTGTTTTATAACAGTTCCCTAAAAACGTTTGGGTCTCACCTTTTATTGTCATTTGTTTAGATACGAGTAGCAAGCTACAAGCCAGTTGAGGGAGCTGCTTAGTCAGAATTTCACTGTCCCCACTGTCACTGTACTCCTGTACATATGACAAATACGCTAACTAAACTAGTGAGGCAAGGGGCAGGGATTGAACTGCCAGCATTGAAATGTCTTGAGAGAATGTCTGGCCAGATACTACGGAGCTAGAAAAGACCTCTATTTACTCTTAAGAATATTTATTCACTAGCGGGTTCCCCCCTGCTCGCTGTGCTCTCCAGCCACTTCGTGTCTCTGCCGCTCATGTTGTGAAGAGGGGGGCTAAACATAACCAAAGGAGACGCGGTCCCCCCATCTTAAACGGTGATACAATGGGAAACTAATAGTTTTTTTTACCTCCTCTTTGCACGATCAGCTGCTGGTTTGCTGCTGCCTTGCCATGTGATCTGCATCTCGTGAGGCGCTTGGAACATTTCAAAGCCTGTACAGCAGCTGTCCTACTCTTTGTGTTTTATATCCTGCCCCGGGGGTGGTTAAATCTTTTGGTACAAAGTCCCTTCTCGCGGGACATGAGTTCTTGATATTTTTTAGTTTATAATTTAAAAAACGGAATAAGAATCTGAAAATCGAACATCACATTATTAAAGTTCGATAAATTCTGAAATGAATGATACCAAACATATATATGTAGGTTTTAAAATAAGCTAGATTTAAAGCGTGACAAAAAATGTGACTAATGTCATAGTTGCATTTTAGGCTTAAGATTTTATATATATATATATATATATATATATATATATATATATATATATATATATATATATATATATATATGTGTGTGTGTGTGTGTGTATATATATACCTGGTCCAGATCTAAGTATGGAACTGTTCAACTGACAACAGTCTCTGCACCATTTTGTAATGCAGGGCAGGTGCTGCCATCTATCTGTAACAAAACGAATTTTAAGTGAAATCTCTATGTGCAGGGCAGGTGCTGTGAATTCTCTATGTAATAAACTTAATAAGTTATAGCGTAATGAAAATTGCATAATTAGATCTGGACCACCCTATATATATCTATATATATAAAATCCCTGTGTGCGTTCAGGTGTCCGTGTGTGGGTGTCTTCTGGTGAAGTGCGCATGCGTGGGGCACGGTGCGATGCGCGATATTACTGTCAGAGAAAGTTAGAGGTGTTTTACGGAAATACAAACCAGTATTACTGCGAGAGGAAATTAAAGGTACACAATACAGTGACGCATATTACAGCCACATACAAGCCAGTATTACTGTCAGAGGAGATTAAAGGCATATTACCGACTCACACGCCTGTATTACCGCCAGAGAAAATTAAAGGTATATTACGGACCTACAAGCCAGCGGACATACAAGACGGTATCCTTCAATAAAGACGCACACAGGCATCCTTCAATAAGGGCGCGCACAAAAAGGCGAGACTTAAAAGGGCGACCTCAATTGGGCGCAGCGAATAAAGGCGCGCGTAAATAAAGATCTGCATCTGTTGCTCTTCACATATTCCAGAGCCATTTGAACTAAATTATCTACGAACACCTTTATTCGCCGCGCTCAATTGAGGTCGCCCTTTTGAAGCTCGCCTTTTTGTGCGCGCCCTTATTGAATAGAGCTGTACAAGACAGTATTACTGTCACAGAAAATTAAAGACACACAATACACGGCGGCAGCCCATGAAGAACGGTCAGCTCAGCAAGTAAACATCAATGAAAGAAAGGCTGAAAGAAAGAAAAATACGACCAACAAAAAGAATGAGGTCAAAGTCCCTTGCCATTTAATATAGACTGTTCCTACTAATGTTTATGCACTACTGTTCTAGCGCCCGTTATTGTAACGGGCTAAATGACTATATATATCCATCCATCCACTATTCAACCCTCTATATCCTAACTACAGGGTCACGGGGGTCTGCTGGAGCCAATTCCAGCCAACACAGGGTGCAAGGCAGGAACCAATCCCGGGCAGGGCGTGAACCCATCGCAGGACACACACACACAACCACCAAGCACACACACTAGGGCCAATTTAGAATCGCCAATCCACCTAACCTGCATGTCTTTGGACTGTGGGAGGAAACCGGAGCGCCCGGAGAAAACCCACGCAGAGACGGGGAGAGCATGGGAAGTGAACCCAGGTCTCCTAACTGCGAGGTGGCAGTGCTATCCACTGTGCCGCCCTATATATATATATATATATATATATATATATATATATATTTTGCAGTTGGAGATCCACAAAGGGAGAAAAAACGAATCACGTATCATAAAATAGTTTTATTCCTGAGCTTTCAACCCCTATCAGGGGTCTTCATCAGAGGATAATGCTTAGACTTACAAGAATCAAAGGCAATATATAGCAACACATTCAGTATGGGGGGGGGGGGGGTGGAGGTGACTAAGTCAGTATGATCAAGGGGGGGGGGGGGGTTGTATAGTTTAATTAATGTGTATATGTCCTTCTTAAGTTGGCAACGTAAAATTTAAGGCCAGTACAAAAAGCGCCAGAGAGTTGGCCGAGTCTTGGCTATCAGATGAAAATGCCATCAACAGACACTTGGACATAAACCCAGCATATGCCAACTTAAGAAGGACATGTACACATTAATTAAACTATACAACCCCCCCCCCCTTGATCATACTGACTTAGTCACCTCCACCCACCCCCCCCCATACTGAATGTGTTGCTATATATTGCCTTTGATTCTTTTAAGTCTAAGCATTATCCTCTGATGATGACCCCTGATAGGGGTTGAAAGCTCAGGAATTAAACTATTTTATGATACGTGATTTGTTTTTTCTCCCTTTGTGGATCTCCAACTGCAAATATGCAAACCGTATCACAGACCTTCTCTTCCATATATATATATATATATATATATATATATATATATATATATATATATATTCACGGCATTCGAAGTCTGTGTCACAATCTGATTGTATGGGTGGTTTCCTACCAGGTAACGCTTGTGGTCGGTCAGCGATCTGCTAACATCCGCCACGGTGCCCTCAGTTTGTGAGGAGCAGATCATAGAATGGTTGAAATGTAGTGGAGTGTGTACACCTGATGAGCCCAGAATGAGGGCAAAACACATGTCATGTACTCTTTGCATTTATTTGACAGTATATATATATATATACACACACATACAGGAGGTCTAGATCTAACTATGCAACTTTTAATGCAATGCGATGCAATAATTTCATAATTAGATCTGGACCACCCTATATATATATATATATATATATATATATATATATATATATATATATATATATGTATGTATATGTATATGTATGTTGTCTGTCACCATTCTCACAATCCTGCTCATATGCCGCTCCTGTATTTTTCTTGGCCTGCCAGACCTGCTGGGTTTAATAGCAACTGTGCCTGTGGCCTTCCATTTCCTGATTCCATTCCTTACAGTTACAGAAACTGACAGTTTAAACCTCTCATATAGCTTTTTGTAGCCTTCCCCTAAACCATGAGACTGAACAATCTTTGTTTTCAGATCTTTGAAGAGTTGCTTTGATGATCCCATGCGGTCACTCTTCAGAGGAGAGTCAAAGAGAAGGAAACACAACTTGTAATTGACCACCTTAAATCCCTTTATATCTCATGACTGGACACACCTGTCTATGAAGTTCAAGGCTTAACGAGCTCATCACACCAATTTGGTGTTACCAGTAATCAGCATTGAGCAGTGACAGGCATTCAAATCAGCACAATGACAAGGGGACCCACATTTGTGCACAGCCAGTTTTTCACATTTGATTTAATTTCATACAACTAAATACTGCATCACTAAAAATCTTTGTTCTGAAAACACCGCAGTACTCAGATGTTCCTAGGAAATGAAAGACATACCACTGTTATCTTTTTTGTTGACAGGAGAGTCAATTATTGTGCAGGATGAGAGGGGCTCCTAAACCTTTTCATGTGACTGTATGTATGTTGTGACTTGCTGAGTGGTTGTTTAGTTAGGGGCCCAGTGCACTGCTTTGGGCCTATAATGCTGTTAAGATGGCCTTGCATCCAGCAAGTGAGTACCTCCTTGACATCGTTTCTGCCAGGTGTTATTAGTCAGCAGTTCTCCTAGTCCCCGGGTGAGATTTGGCACTCTTTTAATATGGTCTTCAGTGGGTCTTCCTACTACTTCATTTTCTCCCTAGCTGAGCAATGACCAAGTTGTAACTGGCCATACAAACACTCTGTGGTGCAGACAATTTAGGGGGCATCCTTATTAAATGCCCCAGTCATTTTAGTTGGTGGTGGGTGATCAGGGCCTCAAACCTACTGCAGTTGGTTCTGGCAAGCACTTCAGAATGACAAAGACAATCATGGCAGGTGATGCGGACCTTCAGCACACCCGGAGGTATTTATGAAGGTGCTGCAGGGACTTGATGTGGTGGCTGTAGATTAGATTGCAGAAACGTTATTAATCCCAACAGGAAATTTATTAGCATACAGCAGAAGAAACATGAAAAACAAAGATACAGACTTACTGGTTACTTAATACAGTCCATCAAAAAATAGATAAACACATAATAAATGTACATTCACCGGTCACTTTATTAGGTACACTTGTTCAAATGCTTGTTAATGCAAATATCTAATCAGCCAATCACATGGCAGCAACTCAATGCATTTCGGCCTGTAGACCTTGTCAAGATGACCTGGTGAAGTTCAAACTGGACATCAGAATAGAGATGAAAGGTGACTGAAGTGACTTTGAATGTGGCCTGGTTGTTGGTGTCAGACAGACTGGTCTGAGTATGTCAGAGACTGCTGATCTACTGAGAATTTCATACACAGCCATCCCTAATAATAATAATTCATTACATTTATATAGAGCTTTTCTCAGTACTCAAAGCGCTATCCACACTGGGAGGAACTGGGAAGCGAACCCACAATCTTCCACAGTCTCCTTACTGCAAAGCAGCAGCACTATCACTGCACCACCTGTGCGTTTATAGAGAATGGGCCGAAAAAGGAGAAATATCAGTAAGTGGCAGTTGTGTGGGCGAAAATGCCTTGTTGATGCCAGAGGTGAGAGGAGAATGGCCAGACTGGTCTGAGCTGACAGAAAGGCAACAGGAACTCAAATAAGCACTCATTACAACTGAGGCGTGCAGAAGAGCATCTCTGAACACACAACACGTCAAACCTTGAAACAGGTGGGCTACAGCAGCAGGAGACCACAGCAAGTGCCACTCCTGTCAGCTAAGAACAGGCAACTGAGATCACAATTCACACAGGCTCACCAAAATTGGACAATAGAAGATTAGAAAAACATTGCCTGGTCTGATGTGTCTCGATTTCAGCTGTGACATTCAGATGGTGGGTTCTGAACAGCAACAGCATAAAAGCAGGGATCCATCCTGGTTCAGCCTGGTGCTGGTGGTGTAATGGTGTGAGGGATATTTTCTTGGCACACTTTGGGCCCCTTAGCATCAAGTGAGCAACGTTTAAATGACAGGCTAGCGGAGTGTTGTTGCTGACCGTGTCCCTCCCTTTATGACTGCAGTGTCCCCATCTTCTACTTCCAGCAGGATAACATGCCATGTCACAAAGCTCAAATCATCTCAAACTGGTTTCTTGAACATGACAATGAGTTCAATGTACCCAAATGCCCCCCACCCAGCTACCAGATCTCAACCCAGTTGAGCACCTTTGGGATGTGGTGGAACGGGAGATTCGCATCATGGATGTGCAGCCGGCAAATCTGAAGCAACTGCGCGATGCCATCATATCAACATGGACCACAATCCCAGAGGAATGTTTCGGGCACCTTGTTGAATCGTCGCCATTAAGAATTACGGCAGTTCTGAAGGATAAAGGGGGTCCAACCCATTACCATCAAGATGTACCTAATAAAGTGGCCGGTGTGTGAGTGTATATTTATCCATGTGAGTACTGACTGAGGTATAACTCTGGCCAACTTATTACTTTGGGGATATTTCTTGAACATTCATTTAATAGTATGTTTTAGTTTTAACTTATCAGTTATTTTGTTGAGTATTAACAATATGTGTGCATAGAAATATGTATAAGCAAATAATAATAATCATAACGATAATACATTTTATTTATACAAGGCGCCTTTCTGAGAACTCAAGGACACCGAACAAACAATAAATAAATAAAAGACACAATTATAAACAACTTAAAACATCAGAAAATCTAAAAAAAATTAAAACCAAACAAAGCCACTGTAATCATAAAGAAAAAGCCATTTTAAACAGATGCGTTTTAAGTTTACATTTGAAGGATGAATATCTATATATATAATTCACTAAGCCGCCGACAAGTAGCCACCCATGGAAAGCACGCAAGACAGCCACGCCCACCAACTCTAAGACCATTGGATACGACGACAACTCACAGAGCCACGCCCACCAACTCGGACGCGACGCCTCGGAAAACACGGCATCATTTATGTTTGTTTGAGCTACAGTCCACATGCACCTGTTGTCGTTGTTCCCCACGAATGAGGAATTCCCAGTAAGTGCGGGTCATACGCTCGCACTGATTACGTCCCTGCCCTTTGTACACCCCCCCCCCCCCTCGCCACTACCATGGTCGGGTGACACAAAACACGGCATCAATCCAGCTGTGAGCCACGTTGACTGTTCATTTGCCTTCCATGGCCACCGCTTCAAATGTATTTCATGGAAACAACACTTCTTTCAATGTTATACAGATTCCTGCATCAGGTAACTGCACACGCGCTACACTGAATGGATCAACGTGTGTCTACCTGGCACAGAGAGGCGTGGGTGAGCCGTTGAACCCCATTCGTGCTGGAAACCGGGTCTTGCATTTGTTCCCCACGAACGAGGAATTCCCAGTAAGTGCGGGTCATACGCTCGCACTGATTACATCCCTGCCCTTTGTACACTCGCTACTACCATGGTCGGGTGACTTGGTGGATTATATATAGAAAAGCAGCCAGAACCGCAAAGAACAATGAAAAGTCTACATGGCGCAGAGGTGCATTTGGACTGTACCAGAGACAAAACCGAATGAGGCGCTGTTTGGAAAATGAACAGTCAACGTGACTCACAGGTGCATGTGGACTGTGCAAAGACGAAAACGACTCAGGTGACGAGTTGGGGGTGGGCACATGAGCAGGCAGTGCATACTGAACGAGAAATCAGCAGACTAGCATGACGGAGGGGGCGGAATGGGCGTCCTTCCCCTCTCCTCCCGTTCCGCCCTCCGCGCCCTAGCACCGTCCACCCCCGTCCCTCGCTCTGGGAGGAGAAGGCGCGATGGCGGTCCTCCAGTTTTCAGTCATTGACAATTGTATGTTGGTTCGTACCGTGCATTGTTACAATGTTACTTTTCTTGGTGGTTTATTAAATTACGGATTTTTCAAATGTTAATTTTTGCCCTGTGGTTAAAAATCATTAAAAAAGCGGCCTGATTATGCGACGTATGTTACACCGCGGGTTGGCTAGTGATTTGATATTTCTAAGCTTGGTAGGCAATGAATTCCAGAGCTTGGGAGAAGAATGGCTGAATGCTTTGCTCCCCATGGTGGTTAGATGGGCGAGAGGGACGGTCAGATGGATGGAGGAAGAGGATCTAAGGTTACGGGAGGGAATAGATAGATAGATAGATAGATAGATAGATAGATAGATAGATAGATAGATAGATAGATAGATAGATAGATAGATAGATAGATAGATAGATAGATAGATAGATAGATAGATAGATAGATAGATAGATAGATAGATAGATAGATAGATAGATAGATAGATAGATAGATACTTTATTAATCCCAAGGGGGAAATTCACATACTCCAGCAGCAGCATACTGATAAAGAAAATATTAAATTAAAGAGTAATAGCAATGCAGGTATACAGACAGACAATAACTTTGTATAATGTTAACGTTTACCCCTCCGGGTGGAATTGAAGAGTCGCATAGTGTGGTGGAGGAACGATCTCCTCAGTCTGTCAGTGGAGCAGGACGGTGACAGCAGTCTGTCACTGAAGCTGCTCCTCTGTCTGGAGATGATCCTGTTCAGTGGATGCAGTGGATTCTCCATGATTGACAGGAGTCTGCTCAGTGCCCTTCGCTCTGCCACAGATGTCAAACTGTCCAGCTCCATGCCTACAATAGAGCCTGCCTTCCTCACCAGTTTGTCCAGGCGTGAGGCGTCCCTCTTCTTTATGATGCCTCCCCAGCACACCACCGCGTAGAAGAGGGTGCTCGCCACAACCATCTGATAAAACATCTGCAGCATCTTATTGCAGATGTTGAAGGACGCCAGCCTTCTAAGGAAGTATATTCGGCTCTGTCCTTTCTTACATAGAGCATCAGTAATGGCAGTCCAGTCCAATTTATCATCCAGCTGCACTCCCAGGTATTTATAGTTCTGCACCCTCTGCAGGTGGATGAGCCTGTGATGCCCTGGATGATGGACTCTCTGTCAGGCAGACCACCATTTGTGAATCTGAAGGACTGTGTGCGCAACACTGGAGCACCACAAGTAACAGGCTTGTCTGCACCCTCTGCACACAGTCACCTCTGAATGGCAACATGAAGAAGGTCGGACAGATATGGAGAGGCGAGGTTATGAATGGCCTGAAGTGTTAATAGCAGAATCTTAAAATCAGTTCGAAACTTAATCGGTAGCCAATAAAGCTGCTGCAAGACCGGAGTAATATGGTGAATAGATGGGGTTCGAGTAATGATGCGTGCTGCAGAATTCTGGACTAACTGAAGCTTATGAAGAGATTTATTAGGGAGACCAAAGAGGAGTGAATTGCAGTAGATAGATAGATAGATAGATAGATAGATAGATAGATAGATAGATAGATAGATAGATAGATAGATAGATAGATAGATAGATAGGGAAAGGCACTATATGATAGATAGATAGATAGATAGATAGATAGATAGATAGATAGATAGATAGATAGATAGATAGATAGATAGATAGATAGATAGATAGATAGATAGATAGATAGATAGATAGATAGGGAAAGGCACTATATGATAGATAGATAGATAGATAGATAGATAGATAGATAGATAGATAGATAGATAGATAGATAGATAGATAGATAGATAGATAGATAGATAGGGAAAGGAACTATATGATTGATAGATAGATAGATAGATAGATAGATAGATAGATAGATAGATAGATAGATAGATAGATAGATAGATAGATAGATAGATAGATAGATAGATAGATAGATAGATAGATAGATAGATAGATAGATAGTCCAGCCGAGAAGTAACAAGACTGTGAACAAGAATGGCAGTGGTATGAGGAGTGAGGGATAAGTGAAATAAGTGAATAGGTGTGTGATTTTTCTACATGTTGTGGAACAGAGTGACATTCAGAGTCCCAGAAACTATTGGGGTGCCAGCCAGGCCACCGTATTCAATTGTCGCCCAAACAGTTACAGAGTGGTGGCTCTAAGGTTAGGGATTTTGAATCCTGTAAGACGCCAGAAGTGACTCTACTCCATTGGGCCCTTGGGCCAGGGACCTTATCCTGCAATTGCTCTGTCCTGGGTAGGATGTTGATCTGCATCCAGTAGACTGGAGGACCTACTTGAAGAGAAAACCTGGGGGTTGGTGGCAGGATTGGCACTCCGGCCACTGTCAAAAACACCTCACACTCTTCAGTGTGGTGCTGAGGTGTCACCCGTTGCATGTCTGCACTCGGATCTCGTGTGTTGGGTGCTGCAATGCGCTGTAATCATTTAAGAACGCAAAGAAAGAAACTAAACAGACACATGTTGGTGCTAAAGCATGAATCAGGCACTTCAACATCGTTCCTTTCTTTCCTTTCAGGACAGGAGCTCTGTTCTGCCGAGAGTTCAGGTCACAAATGAGACCCCTGCTTCTGGGGACGAGCATTTTTATATGCTTCAGCCCAGAAGAGGTGGTACTTAAGGCAGTGATGGGGTTGTGGTCAGTTTGTCTCTTGGGCTGTCTTGTCTGAACGGCGGAGGGAAGAAACAAGACACTGTAATGGACAACACATATGGGCTGGTGTCCCTGCCAGCACTGGCTCCAATCCCTTAACTGGCCAGGAGGTCACTGCACCGGAGAGATCATGGGAGGCTCTATTTCATGGCTGTATGCTCCCCCAGCCTACTAGATGGCAGCATCCCTGAGCTTAGGTAGTCAGTTGGAGACCCACAGGGAATGCTGGGAATTGTAGTCCAGTAGTGACACCCTTTTGGGGTCTAGGGGGTGCTGCTGGACCTTATTGGTACTTCCAATGGGCTATGCCCTTGCACCAGAAGTACTTCTGTATCTTTAATAAGAAGATCTCTACTGCTTTGTCCAGGCGAATCAGAGCTGGGAGGGGAGACGGGCGACCCTCGCCTAGGAGGAGTAGCAGTGAAGAGACGAGAGAAGAAGAGTGCTTGTAATCGCTGTATGGTGGAATTCCTTTAAAATAAAACCCTTTGTTTTGAACCTGGAGCTTGTCTGTGCATTAGTGTTTAGGGCTTGGGGCTCTGTAACAGCTAGCAACAGCGCCCCCTCTCACCCTGGGGTGGTACTGTATACCTGATCAGAGTCGGCAAGGTGGTCCTCAGATGCACATGCGTGACAATGTGCATTAAGGAAAATGTGTATATTGTGTGGTTAACGTAAGGGCAAGTGTTCACAAAGCAATGCTTTGCATAATTGTAACAGCAGCTATAACTAGAATTGATTTATTGAACCCAGTGGTTGTGTTTATTTATTTTGAGTGTGTACCCTACCAGTAGATGTTCCCCAATGTTCAAAATAACAAGGCAGTTTAATAGTGAGAGGGCTACATTTGTCATTCATGGGGGCTCGTATGCTGTACACTGAGCCGGCCCTAGCATTTTTGCTGCTCTAGGCAAAGGTTTAAATGGCGCCCTGCCATCCCGCTTTGCTTTGAATAGAATCATCACTGCTAAACCTGTACACTGGAGACAAGTCTACGGGCAAGAATAGAGGCTTTGGGTACAAAACAGGGAATTTACAATTTGAGAATGTCCACGGGGGTAGTCGATTAGTTACAAGATGCCCTCAGAAAAATACAATCTTGATGGGTGCCAGTTCAGAAAACACGAAGGACCTGGGCTGTATTAGCAGTTGTGATGGATCCCGGGGATGTCAGTGTGCCCCAAACCCCAACACGAACACACATATAGTCCCAGGTTCAAATAAAGGATGGTTTATTCAACAATTCCTACAAATGTAACAAAAGCACAGATTTCTCTTTCTCTCTCTCTAAAATAATCTCTTCTCCTTCCACAATACTCACCATCTCTCACCACTGCACTGCTCTCCTCCAGTCGAGTGTTGCTGTATGTCCTCCCAGCTCCGACTCACCCGGACAAGGGAATGCGTTCCCTTTAATTAAGGACCCGGGAGTACTTCCAGTGCCAGGGCCCCCCTGCCCAATGGAAGTACTTCCGGGTCATACGGATGACCCATTTTAGGGAGCACATCTCCCGACAGTGCCCCCTTGTGACACTCATGGTCCCCAGCAGGGTTGTATTGCTGAGCTACATCTCCCAGCATTCCCTATTAGTTCCCAAATGGGTGCCGATATGGAGGGCTGCTGCCATCTCCTGTTTTGGGGGAATTAAAAAGTCCCCAGCAATATCTTCCACTTCTGATGGGTTCTCCGTCCATCTCACTTCTTAGTCTGGCTCCTTCCTTTCTCTTGGTCGGGATGCCCATACATGTGTCATTTAAATTAATAAAATAAATTGACATTACAACAACAACAACAACATTTATTTATATAGCACATTTTCATACAAAAAGTAGCTCAAAGTGCTTTACATAATGAAGAGAAGAAAAATAAAAGACAAAATAAATTAAAATAAGACAACATTAGTTAACATAGAAAGGAGTAAGGTCCGATGGGCAGGGTGGACAGAAAAAACAAAAAAAAACTCCAGATGGATGGAGAAAAAAATAAAATCTGCAGGGGTTCCAGGCCACGAGACCACCCAGTCCCCTCAGTGTAGGGTTTTACCATTACCATTTTTATTTGTTAAGCGGTTAAAAACACAGCATTACAACTGACCGAAGCGCTGTACAGTTAAAACAAGCAAGACTAAAAGCAAAATATTAAAAACAAACATTAAGAGAGAATTAAAACAGAGACACTAAAAACAGGTCAGGGGACCCAATAAAACAGAGAAATAGCAAAAAGCAAGTGGAAATAAGACAGGTTAAGAATTAAAAGCCAATGTGAAGAAGTGCGTATTTAGGTGGGATTTGAATGTGGTGACTGAAGCGGCTTGCCTAACCACTAAAGGTAAGGAGTTCCAGAGCCTGGGTGCACAGATGGAAAAAGCCCTTTCACCACGAACTTTAAAACGTGCCTTGGGAACGGTTAGGAGCAGCTGATCTGCAGATCTAAGAACACGAGGGGGATTGTGACGATGGAGCAAAACACTCAAATAGGCAGGGGCTAGACCATTTAGTGCCTTATAGGTTAAGAGGAGTATCTTAAAATCAATTCTGAAGCTAACCGGCAGCCAGTGTAGGGTTTTTAAAATCGGTGTAATGTGTTGGCTTCTGCTGCTTCCAGTTAAAAGCCTTGCAGCCGCATTTTGAACCAATTGGAGTCTAGAAAGAGTGGCTTTACTAATACCATATAGGCAGGAATTAGAATAGTCGAGCCGGGACGTAATGAATGCATGGATTACTGATTCCAGGAGGTGGTAAGGCAGAATTGGTTTGAGTTTGGCAATTCGCCCGAGATGGAAAAAGCAGGATTTTACTGTGCTGTTGACTTGAGCATCCATTTTCAGGACCATATCCATTTTGATTCCAAGATTGGAAACAGACGAAGTTACTGGAATGGGAAGAAAGTCGAGGCCAGGGGTAGGGTCTGTTTGCGGTCAGGACTAAAAACAATGACCTCGGTTTTTGAATCGTTCAGGTGAAGGAAGTTTACAGCCAGCCAGTCCTTAATGTCAGATAAGCAGTCGAGAAGAGGTTTAGTGGAGTCAGTTGACTTGAGGGAGAAATAAATTTGGCAGTCATCAGCATATAGGTGATAGGAGATTGCATGTTTTCTAAAAATTGCACCTAAAGGCAGGATGTAAATTGAAAAAAGTAGTGGCCCAAAATGGAACCCTGGTGGACACCACATGGGAGTGGGACTGATTCAGACGAAAAATCGTCTAGCATGACTCTAAGAGTCCTGTTGCAGAAATGTGACCTGAGGGAGTGGTGACATGCTGACTATAACCACAAAATTCAATGAAACTGAAGTATAATGATTGCATTTAAATAGGAATCTTTACCCACAGTTCCTTTTGACTGTATCCTCATTCATGCAAATAATGCAACAACATTTATTTCTAGAGCACATTTTCATACAAGTAATATAGCTCAAAGTGCTTTACATGATGAAAAAAAGAGAAAAAAAGATAAGAATTAAAATAAGACAACACTAATTAACATAGAATAAGAGTAAGGTCCGATGGCCACGGAGGACAAAAAAAACTCCAGACGGCTGGAGAAAAAAAATAAAATCTGCAGGGGTTCCAGGCCATGAGACCACCCAGTCCCCTCTGGGCATTCTACCTAACATAAATGATCAGTCCTCTTTGTATTTAGGGTTCTCATGGAAGGACTTGATGATGATGGTCATGTAGATTTCTGGCTTTTAATCCATCAATGTAGGAACATCACGGTGCTTTGATTAGGTGGTGGTGGCGCAGGTCACCACCACAGAAAACCGGAAAAAGAACTGAAGAGAGAGTAGGGGTTAGTACGGATTTTAGAGCCACCATGAATAGTTATTATAATTAATTGAATATACAGAGCATCAGGATCAAATTAAAGTGAAGTTATGAGAAGGCCATGTTAAAGTATTGTGTTTTCAGCAGTTTTTTAAAGTGCTCCACTGTATTAGCCTGGCGAATTCCTATTGGCAGGCTATTCCAGATTTTAGGTGCATAACAGCAGAAGGCCACCCGCCTCACCACTTCTTTTAAGTGTAGCTCTTGGAATTCTAAGTAGACACTCATTTGAGGATCTAAGGTTACGATTTGGAATATAGGGTGTCAGACATTCCGATATATAAGATGGAGCGAGATTATTTAAGGCTCTGTAAACTATAAGCAGTATTTTAAAGTCAATTCTGATGACACAGGTAACCAGTGTAGTGACATCAAAACTGGAGAAATGTGTTCGGATTTTCTTTTCCTAGTTAGGATTCTAGCAGCTGCATTCTGAACTCGTTGCAAACAATTTATGTCTTTTTTGGGTGGTCCTGAGAAGAGTGCATTACAGTAATCTAGTCGACTGAAAACAAACGTGTGAACTAATTTCTCAGCATCTTTCAATGATATAAGAGGTCTAACTTTTGTTATGTTTCTTAGGTGAAAAAATGCTGTCCTAGTGATCTGATTAATATGCGATTTAAAATTCAGGTCACAGTCAACAGTTACCCCTAAATTCTCTACCGCCGTCTTGACTTTTAATCCTAATGCATCAAGTTTATTTCTAATAACCTCATTATATCCATTTTTGCTAATCACTAAAATTTCTGTTTTCTCCTTATTTAGCTTGAGAAAATTACTACTCATCCATTCAGAAACACAAGTTAGACATTGTGTTAGTGAATCAAGAGAGTCGGGGTCATCAGGTGCAATTGATAAATACAGCTGTGTGTCATCAGCATAGCTGTGGTAGCTCACGTTATACCCTGAGATAATCTGACCTAACGGAAGCATGTAGATTGAGAAGAGCAGCGGACCCAGGATAGAGCCTTGTGGAACACCATATAGAATATCATGTGTCTTTGAGTTGTAATTACCTCAACTAACAAAGAATTTTCTCCCTGCCAGGTAGGATTCAAACCAATTTAAGACACTGCCAGAGAGGCCCACCCATTGACTAAGGCGATTTCTAAGAATTTTGTGATCAATGGTGTCAAATGCGGCACTCAGATCTAAGAGGATGAGAACAGATAAACGGCGTCTGTCTGCATTTACCCGCAAGTCATTTACTACTTTAACGAGTGCAGTTTCTGTGCTGTGATTTGTTCTAAAACCTGACTGAAACTTGCAGTCTAACTGTCCAATCAATGCACAGCCTCAGAGAGTTATTTCAGTGAGCGATGGACTCTGGAGAAAGGCTTTAGCGTGCCAAGAGCAAACCTCAGAGGTGGTGGTGAACAACAGAGAACGTCATTTGACAACTTTTGACAGAAGTTTTAAGGTAAGCCCTTTTTGGGGGATGATTATAGTTTGATTATAGAGCTGCAGTCCTGTTGCTGATTTGATTGTTTCATTTTATTTTGCCATGTCTGTGTCAGCCACAGCCAACTTCCTACACCATCGCCCTCTGCTTCCTGTGTCTGAGCCAATTCTGCACCCATCTACACAGCACACCCTGGACTTTCACTTCTTTTTGTTTGAGGAGCCTTTTAGTTCCAAAGTAGTCTATCTTCTGCATGATCCTAGAGAGAAACTTTGCCAGATTTGGTCGAGATCGGTCAAAGGGTGTGGGATTGTATAAGGCCTGAACCTCCAGAGTTTGCTTTATCGCTTTATATTATATGTCATGTGATAACACCTGATTACACTATGGTTAAGATTGGGGGGTAATCTGATGCATGTCAAGTAAACCAGGTGACAAAAACCTGCAATCCAATTGGCTGTCCAGAGGAGCCACTGAATTAATTACAGAGCAGCGGGGAGGTCTACAGCTGGACACATTCATTGGTGCTCATGAATCAGCTTATATGATTCACTGAAGAGTCGCTGAAAAAGAACAAATCATTTGCAAATTACTTATCACAGTACAGTAAGTTTGCCTTTGACTGCATTGAAGCAACATTTATTTATTACCTGTTTATAAATCAGTCAAAAAATTAAGTGTAAAACTGCTTTTCTGAGTTTTGTGTTGTCTGTTTTTTGTGTACAGTCTGGGTTTATTTGAGTGTTCTCTGGGTCTTGCTTTATTTTATTTTTTAAGTAAATCCTGCTGGCAAGCCAGCTTAAATGACACAACTCCACCCCTCTTCCCTCTTTCTTTCTATTTTTGAATAACACCCAAATTTTTACCGAAGTTAACTATAGAGAGCAATGCAGTTCAGCAGCACACCCAACTATTGGGGCACTAAGTAGGCATACAAAGCACAAGGCGGTGCGAGAAATTCTGAAACAAACACTGAATTAAGTATTAGCCTTGTGTTAGAATATCACAACACTGAGCAAGGCAGGTCCAGCCCAAGGGCTTCATGACGCCTCAGGCAAGATCATTTAATAAGGGAGACAATGAGGCTCGTATGGCCGAGAAGGAGTATCTACACGTCTTCTCCAGAATAGCAAAAGGGTCCGGTCCATGAAGATAAAATGATGAAAGGTTTGTTTCTTTTTTTTGTTTGTTTTCTTTGAGGGATTTTGAAGCTTTCCGGCAGCATTTGGACTGCTCAGAGGCAAAGTCTATTAGAATTTTTTAAATAAGAAAACATAAACAGAAAAAACAGTTTTTAAAAATTCGATATTATCTATAGATCATATAAATGATTATTTTGTAGATAAATATGAAAAGCACTATAAAAGAGATAGATGTGTAAGACACTATATAACGGATAGATAGATAGATAGATAGATAGATAGATAGATAGATAGATAGATAGATAGATAGATAGATAGATAGATAGATAGATAGATAGGGGCGCTCTCGCTCCCTTGAACCCACTGATCAGATGCCAGACACCAGATAAAAGTCCAATATGACTTTATTTCATAATAATAATGTGCACCAAGTACCCTTCACTCCACTATATTCATAAATCACTACAATACTCAATACAATAAACAATCCTCCACTCTCCGAGACGCGTTGCCACCCTTCCACCCAGCTCAGTTCAATCTCTGGGATTTCCCATAGTCCTTTTATAGTCCGTGACCCGGACGTGTTTCGCTCTCTCTGTCCATGTGACTAGGAACACTTCCGGGTCAGATAAAAACTCCTTTTCTTCAACCCAGAAGCACGTCATTTCCTCTGTCCACGTGCTTAGGACGCACTTCCGGGTTGTAGGGAAAATACTCCTTGTTCCTCCCTGCAGCGTCCTCTAGCGGCCCCCATGGTATCCAGCAGGGCTGTGGATAAAAACTCCATTGTCCAGGATTCCCTGCTGGTCTTCGGAGCACCTCCATGTTGCAGGGAGGTCTCCATCTGGCGGCCTGGTGGTATTGGCCGGGATGAATGGCCATATATCACAATAGATAGATAGATAGATAGATAGATAGATAGATAGATAGATAGATAGATAGATAGATAGATAGATAGATAGATAGATAGATAGATAGATAGATAGATAGATAGATAGATAGATAGATAGATAGATAGATAGATAGATACTTTATTAATCCCAAGGGGAAACTCACATACTCCAGCAGCAGCATATTGATAAAGAACAATATTAAATTAAAGAGTGATAACAATGCCGATAACAATGCAGGTATAACAGACAGACAATAACTTTGTATAATGTTAACGTTTAAGGTGGAATTGAAGAGTCACATAGTGTGGTGGAGGAACGATCTCCTCAGTCTGTCAGTGGAGCAGGACGGTGACAGCAGTCTGTCGCTGAAGCTGCTCCTCTGTCTGGAGATGATCCTGTTCAGTGGATGCAGTGGATTCTCCATGATTGACAGGAGTCTGCTCAGCACCCATCGCTCTGCCACAGATGTCAAACTGTCCAGCTCCGTGCCTACAATAGAGCCTGCCTTCCTTACCAGTTTCTCCAAACGTGAGGCGTCCTTCTTCTTTATGCTGCTTCCCCAGCGCACTACTGCATAGAAGAGGGCACACGTCACAACCGTCTGGTAGAACATCTGCAGCATCTTATTGCAGATGTTGAAGGACGCCAGCCTTCTAAGGAAGTATAGTCGGCTCTGTCCTCTCTTGCACAGAGCATCAGTATTGGCAGTCCAGTCCAATTTATCATCCAGCTGCACTCCCAGGTATTTATAGGTCTGCACCATCTGCACACAGTCACCTCTGATGATCAAGGGGTCCATGAGGGGTCTGGGCCTCCAAAAATCCAAAAATCCTGAAATTTAAGTGCTTGCATGAAGTGTTCTGCCCATTCATCCTGCTTTGTTTAATTGTACTGCCATACACTCTTAAAAATCCTTGGTCTTTAATGCCATTTTATGGTTCTTTACTGGGTTATGCGGTTCCACTCAGAAACATGGCTTGACAAAGCACCATACAGATAGATAGATAGATATGAAAGTCACTATATTACACATAGATAGATATGAAAGTCACTATATTACACATAGATAGATATGAAAGGCACTATATAACAGATAGATAGATAGATGGATAGATATGAAATGCACTATATAACACAGATGGTTAGATAGATAGATAGATAGATAGATAGATAGATAGATAGATAGATAGATAGATAGATAGATAGATAGATAGATAGATAGATAGATAGATAGATAGATAGATAGATATGAAAGGTACTATATAACACAAAGATAGATATGAAAGGTACTATATAATAGATTGATAGATAGATATGAAAGGTATTATAAAAGGCACTATACAGTATATTGGACTATTATATTGTATTGAGGATTAAATGTTTTCTGTTCTGTGTATTGTATTGTATTAACCCCTTTTTTTGACACCCACTGCACACACCCACTGTATTGTATATAACAGGCACAACTCTTCTTCCATCAGCAGAGTCAGCAAAACCGACCAAACACTATCACTTATTTGACAGTAAGAACATCAACGCGCCGATGTGTTGTGGTCACTCGCAATGCACGGGCTTTGCTGTGCCCTCCAGCTTCACGTGGTCTAAGTATAAACCAGTGGCGTCGATGGCAATGCTACCAGGTGAATAGAGGAGGAGGAGGTTGGGAGTTTGCACTGATTACAGCACCTGGCCATACCCACCACACGACAAACCACCCGGATTGGTAACCGAGTGCAGCGGGTGACACCTCAGTACCACATTGGAACAGTATGAGGTTATCTACAGTGGCTGGAGTGCCAATTCTGCTTCCAATCCCCAAAGATTTCCCTGCACGTTGGAGGACCTTGTAGCAGGGCTGGAGGCAGGTTAACGTCATACTCAGGACGGAGCAACTGCAGGTTAAGAATCTCCCTCAAGGATTGTCTAAAATATCCCACTTTACATTCCACAGAGTCTCCCACATTATTAGATACTCTAGACGTAGGTGTGACAAAGTGTAATCTGCCTTGTGTCATTTTTTGTAGCTTTCCCAAAATCAAATGTTCCTGTATGTAGTTAGTAGAATACCAATCGCATGTTGTAGTATGGAGGGGACCTGGGTTTGCTTCCCGGGTCCTCCCTGCGTGGAGTTTGCATGTTCTCCCCGTGTCTGTGTGGGTTTTCTCCGGGTGCTCCAGTTTCCTCCCACAGTCCAAAGACATGCAGGTTAGGTGCATTGGCGATTCTAAATTGTACCTAGTGTGTGCTTGGTGTGTGTGTGCGTGTGTGTGTGTCCTGCGGTGGGTTGGCACCCTCCCCGGGGTTTGTTTCCCGCCTTGTGCCCTATGTTGGCTGGGATTGGCTCCAGCAGATCCCTTGTGACCCTGTAGTTAGGATATAGTGGGTTGGATAATGGATGGATGTTGTAGTATGGGCGCTAAATAATTCCATCACTCCATCCATTATCCAACCCGCTGAATCTGAACACAGGGTCACGGGGGTCTGCTGGAGCCAATCCCAGCCAAAACAGGGCACAAGGCAGGAACCAATCCCAGGCAGGGTGCCAACCCACCGCAGGACACATACAAACACACCCACACACTAGGGCCAATTTAGAATCGCCAATCCACCTAACCTGCATGTCTTTGGACTGTGGGAGGAAACCCACGCAGACACGGGGAGAACATGCAAACTCCACGCATGGAGGACCCGGGAAGCGAACCCAGGTCCCCAGGTCTCCCAACTGCGAGGCAGCAGCGCTACCCACTGCGCCCCCCGCTAAATAATTACACTTATTTAATTACAATTACAGTTACACAATTAATTGCAATAAATTACACCCTACAGACCACATGCACCGGGCTTCTCTGTTAAGCCACCAGACGCATGCTGGATGCCGTAGAGGTAAGTTATATTCTCAGCACTCCCCAAGTCTTTTCTAATTTTATTTTATTTGACATGAATATTATTTGGAAATGCTGAAGTGTGTAATAAGTCGAGCTTTTTCCAAGTTCTTACATGTAGTTTTTCTATGATTAATTTACAAAAAACTGAAAAGTGAGCGTGTATTCTTTTAGGGTGGTGCCACGGCATTTTAGTGTAATTCTGTGGGGTGTAACAACATGGCCATGTGCATATTTTGAGTTTTAATTTTTTATTTTAAATTTAATTTCCTTCATTTTGTGTATTTAAAATAACTAGTAATCAGTTTGGTTTATTATTAAATATGCATTGGCGAGAACCTATGTGATTTTGTTAAAAATACATAAGAACTAGGGGGGTAAGCCCCCCTGGCACCTCCTTCGGCGCCCATTCCCCCCCGGCACCTTTGGCGCCTCAACCTTCAGCTAACTAAATCACCGAAATACAAACATTAGAGTTATGAACAGATAATTTTTTTTAATAGTTTGTTCCTGTGAAAGAAAATTTACTCAATCAAAAATAAAAACCACGACTTTCTTGATATTAAAAATAACGACTTTCTTGATATTTCAGTTTATAATTTAAAAACAGAATAAGAATCTGAAAATCTAATAATATCACATTAAAGTTCGATAAATTCTGAAAAGAATGATACCAAACAGATATGTGTAGGTTTTAAAATAAGCCGATTTAAAGCGTGACATAAAAACGTCACATAAAATCATTGCACAAAATCAATGCACTTTTATGTTTAGGATTTTATATATAGAGAGTAGATCCCTCCATCCATTATCCAACCCGCTATATCCTAACTACAGGGTCACAGGGATCTGCTGGAGCCGTCTGTCTGTCAGTTTGTGAAAAACAGAAGTTATAAGGGTGTTTTCTTTCAGTTGAACGGTGGTGTCAAGGAAGCTGACTTCTGTTTTTGGGGTGGAAAGAATTAAATTCATTATGAAAATGGATGAGGTCCTTCTCACTCTTCTTTAACTTAAACTGTAAAGGCTCAGCTCTTTTAATCTTTCCTCATAACTCATCCCCTGTAGCCCTGGAATCAGCCTAGTCGCTCTTCTCTGGACCTTTTCATGTGCTGCTATGTCTTTATGGAGACCAAAACTGCACCAAGGACTCCAGACGAGGCCTCACCAGTGTGTTATAAAGCTTGAGCAGAACCTCCTGGGACTTTTACACCACACATCAAGGCGCTATATAACCTGACATTCTGTTAGCCTTTTTAATGGCTTCTGAACACTGTCAGGAAGTTGATAATGACGAGTCCACTATGACTCCTAAATCCTTCTCAGAAGGTAGACTCTTGATTGTCAGACCTCTCATTGTGTATTCAAACCTCACATTTTTACTTCTTATCTGTAATTCTTTACATTTACTGACATTAAACTTCATCTGCCACAAATCTGCCCAAGCCTGTATGCTGCACAAGTCCCTCTGTGATGATTCAATGGATTCTTGATTATCTGCCAGTCCATCCAGCTTGGTATCATCTGCAAACTTAACCAGCTTGTTACTTATATTCCTGTCGAAACCATTTATATACTGTATTTTAAAAATAGCAGCGGCCCCTGCACAGCCCCCTGCAGAACACCACTGTTAACATCAGCCAAATCTGATGAGGTTCCTCTCTCCATCACCCTCTGCTTCCTGTGTCTGAGCCAATTCTGCCCCCATTGGCACACCACACCCTGAACTGCCACTTCTTTTAATGTAATGATCAACTTGAACAAAAAAACTGAAGGGAACATTTAATCATCCTAGTCTAACACCAAGTCAGTGAAGCTTCAAGAATATCAGTCTGTCCAGTTAAGAAACACAAGAGATGGTCAATCAACTTCACCTGCTTTGGTGCAAATGAAAGTGACAAGAGGTGCAGATCAAAAGCAGATGAAGTTGATTTACAGTCATTCGTGTTTCCTAGCTGGACAGCTTGATATCCCTGAAGCTCAATTTGATTTGATGTGTTAGACTTGGATGATTTAGTGTTCCCTTCATTTTTTGAGCAGTGTAGTTGTATATGTAATATGTATATTCTTCTTCTTCTTACAGCTGCTCCCGTTAGGGGTCGCCACAGCGGATCATCTTCTTCCATATCTTTCTGTCTCCTGCATCTTGCTCTGTCACACCCATCACCTGCATGTCCCCTCTCACCACATTCATAAACCTTCTCTTAGGCCTTACTCTTTTCCTCTTGCCTGGCAGCTCTATCCTTAATATCCTTCTTCCAATATACCCAGCATCTCTCCTCTGCACATGTCCAAACCAACACAATCTCGTCTCTCTGACTTTGTCTCCAATCCGTCCAACCTGAGCTGACCCTCTAATGTCCTCATTTCTAATCCTGTCCATCCTCGTCACACTCAATGCAAATCTTTACATCTTTAACTCTGCCACCTCCAGCTCTGTCTCCTGCTTTCTGGTCAGTGCCACCGTCTCCAGCCCATGTAACATAGCTGGTCTCACTACCGTCCTGTAGACCTTCCCTTTCACTTTTGCTGATACCCGTCTGTCACAAATCACTCCTGACACTCTTCTCCACCCGCTCCACCCTGCCTGCACTCTCTTTTTCACTTCTCTTCCACAATCCCTGTTACTCTGTACTGTTGATCCCAAGTATTTAAACTCATACACCTTCGCCAACTCTACTCCCCTCATCCTCACCATTCCACTGACCTACCTCTCATTCACACACATGTATTCTGTCTTGGTGGTCCTACTGACCTTCATTCCTCTCCTCTCAAGAGCAGATCTCCACCTCTCCAGGGTCTCCTCAACCTACTCCCTACTCTCGCTAAAGATCACAATGTCATCAACAAACATCGTAGTCCACGGGGACTCCTGTGTAATCTCGTCTGTCAACCTGTCCATCACCATTGCAAATAAGAAAGGGCTCAGAGCCGATCCCTGATGTAATCCCACCTCCGTCACTCCTACCGTAGACCTCACCACTGTCATATTTCCCTCGTACATATCCTGTACAACTCTCACATACTTCTCTGCCACTCCTGACTTCCTCATACAATACCACAGCTCCTCTCAGTCACCCTGTCATACTCTTTCTCCAGGTCCACAAAGACGCAATGCAACTCCTTCTGGCCTTCTCTGAACTTCTCCATCAACACCCTCAGAGCAAACATCACATCTGTGGTGCTCTTTCTTGGCATGAAACCATACTGCTGCTCACTAATCATCTCCTCACTTCTTAACTGAGCTTCCACTACTCTTTCCCATAACTTCATGCTGTGGCTCATCAATTTTATTCCCCTGTAGTTACTGCAGTCCTGCACATCTCCCTTATTCTTAAAAATTGGTACCAGTACACTGTATATCATTTGGAAATTTTCGAGTTTATACTAAATCAGGTGTATCTTTCCCAAGCTCTTCCATGTAGCTTTTGTATGTTTACTTTTTTGAAAATTAAGAAAAAAGTTAATGGTTATTTTTTTTTAGCGCAGTGAACAGCATGTTAATGTAATTCGACGCTGGGTACACTATGACCATATGTATATTTTAGGTTTTCATTTTTATTGTAAATCTTATTTGATTTATTTTGTATTAATTGTTTTGTTTCCAATAATTTGTAATTGATTTGATTTATTATTTAATTGACGTAGGGGAGAAGCTGTTTGTATGACGCCCTGTTCATTTTTTTTTTCCTTTTGTTTCTGGAAAGGTATGCTACTTTGTTTTTTTGTTAAGAATACATAACATTATAAAGTTAGAGTATTTTTTATTGTGTAAGGCTATTTATATTGTAAAAAAAATCTGAACAATATTTTGTAAATATTTTTACTTTATTTATAATACGCTACCGTGGCTGTCTGCTTGTCTGTCCAGGATTTTAGATCACCTGTCGCTCGCAAACCGTTTGACGTATTGACCTGAAACTTGGTCCACATATGCTACGTGACGTCTACTATGCGCCTTCGGGGTGATGAGTGACCTCCAAGGTTATTCCTCTTTTTATTTTATTGTAGACAACATCTTTGCATCCTATGAATAATTACATTCCAAACTTAATTTTCCAGCAACACATTTCTTTCACTATCTTCAAATTAGAAACTTTGTTAAAGAGAACCTGCCCGATTTTCCTCATCTCCCACCTTCCTCTATGCTGGAAAAAATATTGCTCAGTCTCGAGGACTCGGACAGCATTTCTGTAATATATAAAAATATTTTACAGTCCCTCCCTTTCAAAGATCCAAGAGGACAGTGGGAAAAGGATCTCTCACTCAACATCTCAGAAAAGGAGTGGAAGGTAGCAATGCAGAGAATTCACTCGAGCTCCATAGATAGATAGATAGATAGATAGATAGATAGATAGATAGATAGATAGATAGATAGATAGATAGATAGATAGATAGATAGATAGATAGATAGATACTTTATTAATCCCAAGGGGAAATTCACATTAATCCCAAGGTCCGTATGCGCAAAGCATACAATTACTCAGCTCAAAATTATATATCGAGCACATCTGTCTCGCTTGAAATTGTCCAAAATTTTCCAGGGCAAGATCCAACCTGCAAACGCTGCAATCGAGCTCCAGCCTCACTGGGTCACATGTTTTGGGCCTGCACCAAATTAACATCATTTTGGACCAAAATTCTGAAGTGCTTTTCAGACAGCCTTGGGGTCACAATCCCTCCTAACCCATTAACAGCTGTGTTTGGTGGTCTCACAGAGGGGCTTAAAGTGGAGAAGGACAAACAAACTGTGATTGCCTTCACTACACTATTGGCACGCAGACTTATTTTGCTAAACTGGAAGAATCCTAACTCTCCTCTTCTAAGTCAGTGGGTAACTGATGTTTTATATTATTTGAAATTGGAAAAAATCAAATTCTCACTTAGAGGATCTGTGCAGAACTTCTTCAAAACCTCATCTCATCAATAATATTTTAGAATAAGCTCTGAAAGCACTGAGGAAGCAGATTCTCTCTCCATTTCTTTTTCTTCTCCATTTATCTGTATCCGCTTATTAAACTCATCAATTTATTTATTTTGACTATTTTTCAGTTTTATTTCATTGGCCATGATCTCTTTCTCAGGGGTGGGAGTTGATTTGTTTTCAATCCTATTTTTTTGTAAAAACTGATCCATTTGTATGGAATGATGACAATAAAATCAATAAAATTTAAAAAAAATGAATCAATTTTTTACAGCGATCAGCAGAGCGGGTTGTGTGGCGCATGTGTACGGGCGCCACTCTCATCCCTACCACCTTCGCCGTCACTTCCGCTACCTTTTCATATCTTAAATCATTCTTGAGGCAGATTGAAGACTTAAGAGCCAGCTTAAGTGAAAAATTAAGAAAAACATACTAAGCAATTGCAACACAAACACTGACTTAATCAGTTTTAACGCATAAAGATGCCGATGGAAGAAGAGAAGAAGTGGGCCGTTAGGGTGGAGAAAAGAAGATCTGCTCATGAAGCAGCAAGGGTATCAGCCTCTGAACAAATGAATGATAAACGTACAGAGAAAGTGGATGAAAACTAGGAATGATCAAGTTAAGTGTTTCCGCTGCCCGTCATCGCCGTTACTGGTTTTAAATAATTAAGTCATGGCCCCTCTTAACCTCCATTTGCTGAAAGGATCAGCTTCTTTAATCCACCTCATCGCTCATACCTCTCTGTCCCAGAATCAGTCTAGTTGCTGTTCTTTGGATCTTATTATGCAGTGCTCCGTTACTGGTATGTGAATATGTTCATTGAGTTATTAACGAAGGAGAAGCACGGTGGATGCTGTTAGGTGCATCGGGTAGAAGCTGATTGTGTGACGCTCTGTTCTTTTTTTTGTTTCCTTTTGTTTCTGGAAAGAAATATTAAAAAAACTTCCATTTTGCCCTGACGTGTCCTCTGAGTTGACTGTCCTTGATACAACGTGGAGAAAGACAGTGTGAAATAACCAGCCGGACACACAGCAAAGGTTTGGGGCAGCCAAAAGGCTTAAGTTTGCATACAATGCATACAGGTTAGAGTCCAAAACAGAACTGGTCAAGTATGGAGGACGAGGGGTTTTTATAGGCGGTTCAAGGGAAGTGATGTCATCGGGGCCGGGACAGGAAGTGACGTCCTTGGGGCTGGGACAGGAAGTGACATCGTCGGACGGTAATCGGATACAGCAGAATTTCTCGTGTCTGGTCTGTGGAAAGAAAAGAGAGAGATTTAGTGCAACCCGTCACCCCCTGGCCTGGCGTGGAATTGGTGGTTTCTGGTCCCTTTGGTTGACTTCCCAAACGCACGTGTGTGACAACAGATTCCAGGTGGCTACAGATGCACGGGTCATTCTTGACAGCAGCATCTCCTTCAGTTAAAAATGCATGGTTAAGAAGCCTGAGGCCAAATCTTAACACCATTAATTAATATCATTAATCGATTACATTAAAAACATAAAGAATTCTAAATAAAAAAGAGAAAGAGAGCTTCTGTAAAGGCAGCCACATGTAGTGCTTTGCCCAGAACTAGTTTGTAATTTATAAAAGATAATTAAAGGTGGCATTCACATCTCATCTTTTTCTGAATTTTCCACTAATGTAATGCGATAGATGTAATAAAAATATCGGATGTCTCTAGTCAGATGTCAGTGGTTGTATTCTTCATTCAGGGGGGTCTTTCCATCGATACCAAAGTAATGAAGTGAGTGAAGCGGAGTTATCGTTGCTCAACTTTGTCTTTCAGATGCCCGCATTCAGTTTTGTTGAGCAGTGAGATGCTCTGCCGCAGTGGCGTAACGAGGGTCCTCACCGTTTCTCACTTCTAGTGTACTCTGATGACCCCTGGGGCACAAGAGATGGAGGAATGATGTTAGCTCCTTGATGGTGAGTTCAGGTGAGTGGCCCTCAAAAAAAATAAAGAGTTTGGCTTCTTCAGCGTTGATGTTCAGCTACGACACCTAGCTTCATTGTCCCCTCTGGTGCTCGTACACGCCGCCTGGGGTCAGTGGTAACCTGTATGCCACACTATTCTCCCAGCTCTCTGCGAACCCACCCAAGTCCAGGGGTCCATCCATTCAAGTCAAGAGGCTTTAGTAGCTGGGGGAAACGTCCAATCGAAATGCTCTTCTAGGTGCCGGGTCTTTGTCCTCCTTATCTGCTTGTCCCGGTATTCCTTCAGAGAGACCGCCACCACCTGAACAGCATGTACCCTCTGAGGTCCGGATCCTGAGCTCCAAAGTTTTAACATCAAAATGGGACATGCTAGAAATCCCTTTGGCTTTCAGAGTTTCACTAGGGTGTGACAGATAGAGGCTTTGTCCACCTCTTGAACCCTCAGGTACCACTCTGAACACCAGGTAAAAGTATAAATATTCTTTATTTTATAAGAATATTGTGCACAAAGCACTCTCCACACCCTATTCATATAAATCACAATTCTCAATTAACCAATCCTCCTCGCCCAGACACTTTGCCACCCTTCCTCCCAGCTCAGCTCAGTGTCTGGGCTTACCCAGAGTCCTTTTAAAGCCCCTGACCCGGAAGTGGCTCCAAGCCAAACCCACAAGTCCGTTTTCCTTCCAGGTCAGGGCAAACAGTCCTTTTCTTCATCCCGGGAGCACATCGCTTCTTCCAGTCACGTGACTGAGATGCACTCCCGGGTTATAGGGCATGCCAGAGCCCACTAGCCCCCCTACAGCGACTCCTGGAGGCCCCCAAGGTATCCAGCAGGGCTGTGTCACAACACTACAAAGTCCATGAGGCCCTGCTGGAACTCGGGGCACAAATATGCTGTCCGGAGGGCTCCTCCTAGCAGCCTGGGGGTGACGACCGGAGTCCATAGCCGGTCGTCTGTCACAAGGGTTACCAGACGTCCGGCAATCCTTTTCGGTGTTGTGTCCTCCATCCGGCAATCATTGCCTAAAAAGGTGAAAATGGGCCTGCTTTCCTCAATCTTTGACTTGACCATGTTATTGGCTGAAATCGCACGCTGTCATCTCTACGTTTTACATAAATCATCTATGTTTTATCGAAAACAAAACACAGCTACACACCTATGCCCGCTTCGTTGTCCATACTTGTTATACGAATATGCAGTGGTCTATTATCTAAAAATGTCGTTCCGCAGTAATACTAACAAGAGAAAATGCAAATTCTCAGACCACATGAAAATGAAGTATCCGTGATTGGTGAGGGCCGTGCTGAAAACAAGGTCCCACGTTCACAGCCAGCTTGAGGAGGAGAAGAACACAGGTGTGAGACCCTCGCTGGATGACCAGCATCTTTCGATTCTAATGGCCTTTAATCACCCCTTGTTAGTATTATAGTCCATCTTTTTTAGCCACAAGGGGGCCACACTCCTTCAGCCTAACAAATGAGCCTATAATGATTTTATAATAAGGAGCTTTAATGAAAGCCTCAGGCACCACGTCCAGCACTCGTGTGGGGGGACTAAATCCAGTGCTCATCTTGCTATTTTTTCAGCTTATAAGGAGGAGGACTGGACAGATGTAAATCAGTTAATTAATTCATTACCGGGTTTGCTTCCAGCCATGTTTTGCTGAAGCTGATTTTCTTACCTTTCTCTGTGGATCAGGGCTCTCAGCTCTTAGACTAATGTCAAGGTGACTGAAGTGCACTCGTTTTCAGAAACAGGATAATCATCAACACATGGCATAAAGAAATTAGATAAATGCATCAACATAAAAGATTAAACACGGACCAACACTCTTAATTCATTGAGAGTCTCAGTGAGGTTTTGTGATTTCACAAGGTTTCTCTTTTGGCCACCTTCTTACTAAAATTGTCAGACTTTAGCATTAAGTGTCATGTCAAGACTCCATACATACACCTCTTCATACATCTTCATATATTTTCATGGATACATCTCTTCATACATTTTTATTCATACATCTCTTCATACATCTCTTCAAGACTTCATACATACTGTACTGTACATACATCTCAAGACTCACATCTCTTCACTTCATACATTTCCAAATCTGCTTAATCCAATTCTGAGTCTCGGGAGTATTGAGAGACAGCCTATCGTGGTAGGACAGGGTGCCAGTCCATCCCAAGGGTCAACTTACAGTCGTGCCTAAATGTGTTGAGAATGACACTGGTATTGGTTTTCACAGTTTGCTGCTTCAGTGTTTTTAGATCTTTTAGTCAGATGTTTCTCTGGTATACTGAAGTAGAATTACAAGCATTTCAGAAGTTTCAAAGTCTTTTATTGACAATGACATGAAGTTTATGCACAGAGTCCATATTTGCAGTGTTGGCCCTTCTTTCTTTTTCAAGAAATCTGCAATTCACCCTGACAGGCTGTCCATCAACTTCTGGGCCAAATCCTGACTGATGGTAGCCCATTCTCGCATAATCAACGCATGGAGATTGTCAGAATTGGTGGGTTTTTGTTTGCCCACCCACCTGTTAAGGATTGACCACAAGTTCTCAATGGGGAGTTTCCTGGCCATGGACCCCAAATTTTGATGTTTACTTCCCCGAGCCATTTAGTTCTCACTTTTGCCTTATGGCCCGGTGCTCTGTCATGCTGGATTGTTCATTGTTGATCACCAAACAGTTCTTGGATGGTTGGGAGAAATTGCTCTTGCAGAATGTTTTGGTCCCATTCTTCATTCATGGCTGTGTTCTTAGGCCAAATTGTGAGTGAGCCCACTGCCTTGGTTGACATGAATGGTCTCAGGATGCTTTACTGTTGGCCTGACACAGGACTGATGGTAGCGCCGCTCACATTTTCTTTTTCCGGATGCCCCAAACAATCAGAAAGGGGATTCATCAGAAAAAATGACTTCCCCCCCCAGCAGCCCTCAGCAGTCCGATACCAGAATATCAGTCCGTCCCTGAAGTTTTTCTTGGCTTCTTGGCTGCCTTTCTTGACACTTACCAGGCCATCCTCAACAAGTCTTCACCTCACTCACACCTGTCTGCTGCCATTCCTGAGCAAGCTCTGCCCTGGTGGTGCCCGCAGCTGAATCAACTTTAGGAGACGCTCCTGGCGCTTGTTGGACTTTCTTAGGCGCCCTGAAGCCTTCTTCACCTCTCAATCAGCATGACAGAGTGACCTCCAGCCTTGTCCTCATCGACACTCTCATCTGTGTGAATGAGAGAATCACTGAAGTGACGTCAGACGGTCCTATTGTGGCAAAGCTGACATGCAGTGGTTTTTTGGGATGAAGTTCATTTTTTTGGCAAAGAGGGACTTTGCAATTCATTGCAATTCATCTTATCCCTCTTCAGAACATTCTGGAGTAGATGCAAATTGCCATCATATAAACGGATGCAGTTAACTTTGTGAAGCTTAACATTTGTGTTATTCTCAAAACTTTGGTAACTGACTATTCACAGGACTGATTTGGAGTCTAAAATCATTCTAACCTGTACATTTCTGGGACTGTTTGAGATGAATTAAAAGTACCCAGAGAAAAACTGAGACGAGTTCAATATGCAAAGTTCATATGGATGACAAACCAGGAGCAACTGGTGTGAGGACTCAGAATCGTGTGCCACCACAGGGCTGTCTTTAGAGGATGTCTTATGTAAATGCAATGGATTTATCCCACCGCTGACACAATGTGTGAATCTGAGTAAGGTATTCAACCTGCTACTTTAGAAAAACAGAAACATCTTTACCTTACATGCAAAATTCCTTTGAGTAGTGTTCATTCTGAGTGGCAATATATTGTAGCAGTGCTACAGCAACTGAAAGGACTCCAAATCCCAGCAGTCCTTATGATTACTTTATCACCAGGCTGCTTTCTGTTTATCATAAAGCGGCAGCAAACTTACTTATCATCATTTTCAAAAATTATAGTTCTTGTCTGCATTTGTGTTCTGCCTCCAGTGTCTGTTTTTTTTTTACATTTACATTTATTTATTTGCCTGCCAACTTTATCTAAAGTGACAACATTTATGATACAATTGGTTCAGTTTCTTTTAGTTTTCTCCAATTGGAGCACAGGCTGGTCAAATGACTTGCTTATGGTCACACAGTGTCACTAGTGGGATATGAACCCCCAACCTCAGGGTTTGAAGTCCATGGCCTTAATTTTTCTTCATGGGGTTTTTATCTGGCTTGGAGTCTAAATATTAATGCATGTTCCTTCCACTAGAGATCATCTTCAGACATTTATATAACTTACTTATGTATTCTGGCCTGTTGACCCTCTTGGAGTACAGGCCATTGATGACTATTCCCCAGCCACTCCTATCCTGTACTGCTGCCACCAGTTGACCCAATCCCAAGGCCAGCTCTTTGGATCTCTCAAAGATCTCCTCCTTTCTGGTTTCTCTACCAGAGCTCTGCATTACTGATGGTCTCTGGCCAGTCAATCCACATGATGTGGCACAGACAGTAATTGATAAAGGTCTGCGTTTTCCTCAGAGTGGCCTTAGCTCTTCTCCATGCCTCTGCTCCATATAACATCACAGACCTGATGTTTTGTGTTGAATAAACAAGCCTAGTAGCTTAGTCAGACTCTTTAGAGGTCCAGATGTTCCCCATGCCACCCTAATTTTTACGCCTGCATCCATTCCACCTTGGTTCTCCAACACGCTGAACAGGTAAGTGAAGGAATCCAATTCTTCCTCAGTAGTCCATCCATCCATCCATCCATCCTCTTCCGCTTATCCGAGGTCGGGTCACGGGGGCAGCAGCTTGAGCAGAGATGCCCAGACTTCCCTCTCCCCGGCCACTTCTTCTAGCTCTTCCGGGAGAATCCCGAGGCGTTCCCAGGCCAGCCGGGAGACATAGTCCCTCCAGCGTGTCCTGGGTCTTCCCCGGGGCCTCCTCCCGGTTGGACGTGCCCGGAACACCTCACCAGGGAGGTGTCCAGGAGGCATCCTGATCAGATGCCCGAGCCACCTCATCTGACTCCTCTCGATGCGGAGGAGCAGCGGCTCTACTCTGAGCCCCTCCCGGATGACTGAGCTTCTCACCCTATCTTTAAGGGAGAGCCCAGACACCCTGCGGAGGAAACTCATTTCGGCCGCTTGTATTCGCGATCTCGTTCTTTCGGTCACTACCCATAGCTCATGACCATAGGTGAGGGTAGGAACATAGATCGACCGGTAAATTGAGAGCTTTGCCTTATGGCTCAGCTCCTTTTTCACCACGACAGTCCGATGCAGAGCCCGCATCACTGCGGACGCCGCACTGATCCGCCTGTCGATCTCACGCTCCATATTCCCTCACTCGTGAACAAGACCCCAAGATACTTGAACTCCTCCACTTGAGGCAGGATCTCGCTCCCAACCCTGAGAGGGCACTCCACCCTTTTCCGGCTGAGGACCATGGTCTCGGATTTGGAGGTGCTGATTCTCATCCTAGCCGCTTCACACTCAGCTGCGAACCGATCCAGAGAGAGCTGAAGATCACGGCCTGATGAAACAAACAGGACAACATCATCTGCAAAAAGCAGTGACGCAATCCTGAGTCCACCAAACCGGACCCCCTCAACACCCTGGCTGCGCCTAGAAATTCTGTCCATAAAAGTTATGAACAGAATCGGTGACAATGGGCAGCCCTGGCGGAGTCCAACTCTCACTGGAAACGGGTTCGACTTACTGCCGGCAATGCGGACCAAGCTCTGACACTGGTTGTACAGGGACCGAACCGCCCTTATCAGGGAGTCCAGTACTCCATACTCCCGGAGCACCCCCCACAGGATTCCCCAAGGGACACGGTCGAATGCCTTTTCCAAGTCCACAAAACACATGTAGACTGGTTGGGCGAACTCCCATGCACCCTCCAGGACCCTGCTAAGGGTGTAGAGCTGGTCCACTGTTCCGCGACCAGGACGAAAACCACACTGTTCCTCCTGAATCCGAGGTTCGACTATCCGACGGACCCTCCTCTCCAGAACCCCCGAATAGACTTTTCCAGGGAGGCTGAGGAGTGTGATCCCTCTGTAGTTGGAACACACCCTCCGGTCCCCCTTCTTAAAGAGGGGGACCACCACCCCGGTCTGCCAATCCAGAGGCACTGTCCCTGATGTCCATGCGATGTTGTAGAGACGTGTCAACCAAGACAGTCCTACAACATCCAGAGCCTTTAGGAACTCCGGGCGTATCTCATCCACCCCTGGGGCCCTGCCACCAAGGAGTTTTTTGACCACCTCGGTGACCTCAGTCCCAGAGATGGGGGAGCCCACCTCCGAGTCCCCAGGCTCTGCTTCCTCATTGGAAGGCATGTTATTGGGATTGAGGAGGTCTTCGAAGTACTCCCCCCACCGACCCACAACGTCCCGAGTTGAGGTCAGCAGCGCACCATCCCCACCATATACAGTGTTGACACTGCACTGCTTCCCCCTCCTGAGACGCCGGACGGTGGACCAGAATCTCCTCGAAGCTGTCCGAAAGTCATTCTCCATGGCCTCCCCAAACTCCTCCCATGCCCGAGTTTTTGCCTCAGCAACCACCGAAGCTGCATTCTGCTTCGCCTGCCGGTACCTATTAGCTGCCTCCAGAGTCCCACAGGACAAAAGGGACCGGTAGGGCTCCTTCTTCAGCTTGACGGCATCCCTCACCGCCGGTGTCCACCAACGGGTTCGGGGATTGCCGCCACGACAGGCACCGACCACCTTACGGCCACAGCTCCGGTCAGCCGCCTCAACAATAGAGGCACGGAACATGGCCCATTCGGTCTCAATGTCCCCCACCTCCCTCGGGACATGGTCAAAGTTCTGCCGGAGGTGGGAGTTGAAGCTACTTCTGACAGGGGGCTCTGCCAGACGTTCCCAGCAGACCCTCACAACACGTTTGGGCCTACCACGCCTGACCGGCATCCTCCCCCACCATCGAAGCTAACTCACCACCAGGTGGTGATCAGTTGACAGCTTCGCCCCTCTCTTCACCCGAGTGTCCAAGACATGTGGCCGCAAGTCCGACGACACGACCACAAAGTCGATCATCGAACTGAGGCCTAGAGTGTCCTGGTGCCAAGTGCACATATGAACACCCCTATGCTTGAACATGGTGTTCCTCAGTAGTCTCTAATAATAATAATAATACATTTTATTTATATAGTGCCTATCCCATCTCAAGTCGGACTGGATGATCTTCAGCAGCTGTTTTTGTCCCCCACTTGGGCTGAGACAGTACAGTAAATAGATCTGAGGCTTTCTGTGGTGTCTATCAATTGTTATGAGGTAGGAATGTGATATAGTCAACAAAATCCTGGTTATCAAGCCGACTCCACAATGCCCACTGGATACAATTTCTTGTTTCACATGTGACCTTCTTTATATGTCAGCCAATAGTGAGCAAAATAGATGCGCAAGTTACTCATGACATGGCCACTAATTCACCCGCATATCATGACAGACGCTCATAACAGCTAAGATGGTTCTTTCCCTCTTTGTCCTGGATTAGGTCAGGTCAGGTTGGGGAGTATGCACTGGTACAGCGTGTGGCTGCAGCCACCACATGATGAAACAGCTCGGGATCCTGGTTGGCAATGGGCAGACATATTGTCCAGTCCCACCCTCCGGAAATGACCAACTGTCTGCCGCAGCCAGGTGTTACGTGGGTGTCCCCTTGGCCCTGGACTAGCTGCTCTGGTCCTCAACAATTAAGATCCTGTGAGCCGGATCACTCGCATAGAATTGCGCCACATGGCCATAGTACCGTAAGTGACTCTCTATTACAATGCAGGTCATGTGCCTCATTCAGGACTCTGTGAGCAACACAAAGTCAAACCAGCAGGACCCAAGGATTCTCTGAAGAGACACACATGAAGGAGTCCAGTCTTCGCCTCAGGTCACTGGATAGCATCCATGTCTCGCAAACAGGAAGCACCAGGACTCTAAAGACTTGGACCTTCATCCTTTTGTTTAGATATTGGGAGCGCCACACACCCCTTTCCAGAGACCTCATGACCTCTCCCCCCACCCCATGCTCTCCCAATCCATCTACTGACTTCACAGGAAGAGTCACCAGAGACATGAATGTCACTGCCAAGGTAAGTAAACCATTTCGACAAGGTCGACACTCTCTCTGCAGATAAACACACTGCTGATGGCCGTGCCTAAGAGGTCATTAAAGTCCTGGCTCTTGGTTTTTATCAGGACACTCGCAAGCCCAGACACTCAGACTCCTCACTCAGTCTCTTGAGAACCCCGATCAGAGCCTCCGTTGACTCTGCGAAGATCACAGCATCATCAGCAAAGTCAAGATCAGTGAATCTTTCTTCACCAACAGATGCCCCACAGCCACTGGACCCCATGACCTTACCCAACACCCAGTCCATACACGCATTGAAGAGAAGAGGAGCAGAACACACCCCTGACGAACCCCAGAATCAACTGGGAAAAACACAGAGGTTTTGACTCCACTCTGCACAGCACTCACAGTACCAGTGTACAGGCCGGATGTCCCACAGACATCCTGAGACATTAGACAATGACTAGGGGGCTTCGTCCCCTGCTCACTTCGCTCGCCAACCCCCGTGTTTGGTTAATTGGATATACAATTTTACATGTTTTTTTTTGGAATTGTTTCAATTTCATTATTTTGACTTTTACTTTAAAGCTTCATTAAAAACAATATTTTTTGGAGACACATTGTGACAACGCAACGTATAACTGCCCGTAAGTGAATATTGTTTCTGTTTCTGTAATAAATAATCCGAGTTTTTCTGTTTGTCCCTGTGATTTATTGATTGTCATAGCAAAAGTTATTCTCATGGTAAACTGTAAACATTTTACTACGAATGGCATATCACGATCTCCTTTGGTGTGTAATGTTACTCGCAGAATATACACATCACCTTTCTTTTTGCCTGTTAAAATTTGCATCGCTTCTCCGAGATCATCAATATACACCCGACTGAATTGTGTACTCTTTGAAATTTAACTTGTCGTTCCTTTAACTGTTGTGGGACCACAGATTCTCATAGCATTATTGTGTAAATCCACGTTTTGTCCACTGAATGATGCGAATGCGAAAAGACTTTGTTGTCTACTCTTTTTTTCAGACCTCAATTTGTCCCGGTATTTTTTCAATTACTCCTGGTTCTGATGATTAATCACCTTTTGTTTGCGGTAATGCGATCTTTTCTATCTTTTCTTTGATACTGTAGTGACTGACATGATAAAGTGTCACAAAAGTTTTACTTGAACAATCGCTGACTTCCTAACCCCAAACACAACTTTCTAGCACCCTCTCCAACGCCCCCCCCTATTACCGCATGAAATCAATACCCCGCTATCAGTCCTCCGTGCTGTACTCCGCCTTCCCTCAATCGGACCTAACAGCCACTTAAAACCAAACAGCCCTCAACTTGGCTGGGACGCTACAATACTTTCGAATTTTACTGCTTTCATATTCTGTTCCTTTCTCTGCATGTGTATCGCGCCATCGTTTGTTTGAGCCTTTCGAATTCCACCACTTTCATAATCTCTTATCTGCTTTTTTCACGTTTCACTCTGGGGCGGGGGGCTGAATCTTCTTTTTTGTGTGTCTGTGTCGTCACCTATGGGCGCGTTGCCTCATTTCTTATTTACGTCAGTTGAGCTCCTTTGCTTTTGAGCCGTGAGGCGTGGTGGGTTTGACTATGCTGTGGTTTGTGGACGTCTCGGGACTTCGTACTTTGTGAGATTTGACTGTGGGGCGGGACGCCGAGGCCTCTTGCGTTTGTCTGTGAGTACTCATATTATTGTATTACTGTGATGTGATGATTCACATATGCTGTGGACGACTTCCTAACCCCAAACACAACTTTCTAGCACCCTCTCCAACGCCCCCCCTATTACCGCATGAAATCAATACCCCGCTATCAGTCCTCCGTGCTGTACTCCGCCTTCCCTCAATCAGACCTAACAGCCACTTAAAACCAAACAGCCCTCAACTTGGGTGGGACGCTACAATACTTTCGAATTTTACCGCTTTCATATTCTGTACCTTTGTCTGCATGTGTATCGCGCCATCGTTTGTTTGAGCCTTTCGAATTCCACTGCTTTCATAATCTCTTATCTGCCTTTTTTTTCTCTCCAATGTCTTTGGGTCTCTATTCTCCGTATTGTCCTTATACGCTTTCTATGCGCTGAGAGCACATGATTTGTGTGTACTATGTGCTTGTACACGATTGATTTTTTTTTGATCGGTGTGCTCTTATATATTCCGTACTATCTTTGTGGACCTTTGCGGACCCCTTAGTGTCTTAACCCGTGCCTGCTTTTCTTCCGCACTTTCAGACGCGCGTTGTAGGAGCCTGCGTTCATTGATCTTATCCAGGTGGGCTCGTGTGTGTATCGTTGAGCTGTATTGTGTTTGAATTTGGTGTAAAGCGTTCATCGGTTTGTACAATCCCAAGCAGCACATTATTCCTAACTTCACTCCGCAGTAGTGTCACTTACAAAATGGCGGTTGTTTTTTTTGCTACAGTAATCCCTAACTTATCGCGGGAGATAGGTTCCAAGGCCGACCGCGATAACTGAATTTCCGCGAAGTGAGGACACCATATTTATTTAATTATTTAACGTGTATTTGGACGTTTTTAAACCCTCCCTGTATTGTTTACAACCCACCCTTTACTCTATTAAAAACAGGGACAACTGCTAAGCAATATGAAATCGGTAGATAAGTTTACACTTGCTGTATAGCGAAGTACACGTAGCAGCTTGTAGGCGGTCATGACGTCGTCGACCTTGTTGCAAAGATTCCTAAAGCAAATTCTATCCAGACTACTGCCTTATCACGTCCACTTGCAACTCGTTTTGCACCCTGGTTAAAGGACACTGCGGCCGTAGATCTTATATGCTTTTCCTCCTTTTTAAATAAAAAGAATCGTGGACTCATTGATGCTGTGATGGTGTCCTGCAGCGGTGTAGCTGTTTGCTTCCATCAACATATCCAAAACTTTTACCTTTTCTGCAATCATTTGCATCTTCTGTAGGTGCTTGGACACGGCCCCTGAAGCAGGAGCACGTTAATGCTGAATGAGTGAGATGAGACTTGCTGGTTAATGCAGCACTCCGTCGCTGAGCCAATCAGCAGCACACAGGAACTTAACTGGGTGCTCTGATTGGGTAGCTTCTCAGCCATCCGCCAATAGCATCTCTTGTATGAAATCAACTGGGCAAACCAACTTAGGAAGTAAGTACCAGAAGTAAAAAGACCCATTGTCCGCAGAAACCCGCGAAGCAGCGAAAAATCCGTGTTATATATTTAGATATGCTTACATATAAAATCCGCGAAGTCGTGAATCCATGAAAAGTGAACCGTGAAGTAGCGAGGGATTACTGTATTTCTGTTAGTTGAGCTGTACGCGCCTGCGCAGTACGTCTCATGGTCCCATCGCCGTGTACCTGCGTCCATGCCATCCGGTTTACCATTCTCGGTTAGTAATATGGATTAATTTTTATTTCCAAAAACACTTTGAAATATTGACTCATCAGATCACAAAACAAGATTCCATTGCGCTACACAGATGAGATCGAGGCCAGAGAAGTTGCTTCTGGACAGTCTTGATGTATGTCTTCTGCTATGCATAGGAAAGTCTTAACGTTCATTTGTGTATGCAGCAGGGAGTGGTGTTGACTGACAAAGGTTTACCAAAGTATTCCTGAGCCCATGTCATGAAGTCTGTTACAGACAAAGCGACGTCAGAGGGGTCAGGGATCACACGCATTCAGAAGTGCTGTTCAGCCTTGCCTTTTGCGCACCACAATGTGACAGGATTCTTCTCTTAATAATATCATACACCTCTGATGGGTGAAATGTCCAAAATCCTACTGATTTGTCATTTGGGGAATATTGTTCTCAAAGAGCTGGATTATTGGCTGCTGTATCTGTTGGCCTTAAGCAATCCTTGCATTTCTGCAGGCTCCTTATATCAGAACATGATTGCCTCACCTGTTTAATATAATCTGTTTTACATCAGCGGTACGGTGGCGCAGTGGGTAGCGCTGCTGCCTCGCAGTTAGGAGACCTGGGTTTGCTTCCTGGGTCCTCCCTGCGTGGAGTTTGCATGTTCTCCCCGTGTCTGCGTGGGTTTCCTCCCACAGTCCAAAGACATGCAGGTTAGGTGCATTGGCGATCCTAAATTGTCCCTGTGAGTGCTTGGTGTGTGCCCTGTGGTGGACTGGCGCCCTGCCTGGGGTTTGTTTCCTGCCTTGCGCCCTCTGTTGGCGGGGATTGGCTCCAGCAGACCTCCGTGACCCTGTAGTTAGGATATAGCAGGTCGGATAATGGATGGGTGGATGGATGTTTTACATCGCCTTGTTATTCCAACTTGTCATATCGTTATCATTCCCAACTTTTTTGGAATGAGTTGCAGACATCAATTTCAGAATAAACGTGTCCCTTCAAAAAACAGTGCAGCTGATTAGGTAAAACATGAACTGCCTCAACTTTATACTGTTTTTATTTGAATACTAGTCAAAGTAAATTTACAAATCGCAACTTTTTTTCCACACTGTCCCGACTTTTTTGGAATTGGAGTTGTGTAATATGCCCAAAATATAAGCAGAATACCAATATGTTAGTAAAATAATAAGCAGTTCATCTTGTGTCCAGTAATAGTACGACCAGGTGGCTCTCTGTCTTATTATGTTGAATTCGTCTCTGGTCCAGCATTGCATTCTTAAAAATACGGAGCACTGCGTGAGTCAGAAAAGATATTTGGGAAAGCAGCGGGCCCCCATTTAATGATGAGGTACGAAAAATCAGGAGTGGTCTCCCCTCGACTTTCTTGTATACCCAGATATGGGGAGGGATATTTGAGGAGTAAACCTGATGATTATATTTTTATATTGTGTACATTAAAGAACCATCAACAACAAATCAAATCAAATTAATAATATATTGAACAATTATTTTTAAAGTAAAGTTGAATAAATCAGCTGCATGAATAAAAGGTAAAGTGCCACTCCCGGTTAGCAGAAATAGCCCAAAAGTTGAATGAAATCTACATGTTGTACCTAATACTTGTATGCAAAATTTGGCTGACCTAAGTGAAAGTGTACTTAGGTTATCGTGTTTACACACACATAGTTACAAAAATTGTATTTTCGGACTCAGAGCTAGGTCTAAAACATAGGGATTCATTAAAATCTCGATATTGAATTTTTTTGTAGGATTCCAATACTTTCCCTATACTTCGTATACGAGAAAGTCAGGGAGGTCTAAAACGTCGAGATTCATAAAAATCTCGACATCAAATTTTTGTTGGATTCCAATACTTTCCCTACACTTCGTTTACGAGAAAGTCACAGAGGTCTTAAATGTCGAATCTCAACATTGAATTTTTAAAACATAGGGATTCATTAAAATCTCGATATCGAATTTTTTGTAGGATTTCAATACTTTCCCTATAATTCGTATATGAGAAAGTAAAAGAGGCAAAATAAAGAAGTAAAGAAGGGTGGTAAACCATGAAAAGAAAGTAGTGCTTCTGAGTGCTCAGCTAAGTTGTGTTGTATGAGTCAAACTGACAGCCACCTCCTTCTGGTATTGGGTGGATTTAGCCTGCTGGTACCTGGAGGGGGCGTGGCTTGGACAGAGTCTCTTTGAGCTGCGGATTGAAAAGAACGTTGTGTTAGTAAGTGCAACCCCTCATAAATTCCGGGGTGGAAGTGCCTACCTAACCAGAGCCTTGAAGATGTCTCCTATTCACTTGTGTTTGATACTCTTGATGACGTCTCTTAAAGATGACAAAACAGCAGAAATGGGCAGCATGGCCTGCCTACTTAGTGCAGCAGAGAGAGAGTTTCCTTGTTACCCATCTTTTATTTTGATCCGGCTTCCTTGATGTACCTGCCGGACCAATGAGATAGCATAGTGGAGGCTGACGCCCCATCTTCATTACAGTCCAGTTTTAGGCGACCCCTCAGGCAAACTCAGACCCTTTTGCAGCCCATGTATTCCCCACCGTCTCATACATTTTACCTATCTGTTCCATTTCTGACTATGCCAGCCTGTTCATGTCCTTTCATTTCAGACCACCTGTATTCACCCAGGCTAGCTGGCCAGTCAGTTCCTAAGACTTTATCCACACTAGTTCTAACCTGTAGAAGGCATAGCAATTGGTTTCTAAAATATTATTTTTATTCTAAGTACATATTGTTATCATAATAATATCCCTAGTCGGGGCATGAATGCATCATTTTTATTCTTTAATAAATATAATATTTATAAAAGGAATGAAAATGAACATAAAGGTCTTTTAGAGAGAGAGAGATGTATCAAATCATTAAAGTCTAATCATTAGGTGAATTGTCATTTTCAGTTTCTTTTCCTCTCCGTCATAATCCGGTGATCGCTTCCTTGAAGTCTCCAGGACGGACAAGCAGTGCCCGTGAGAAATGAGGCGGCTGCCATGGGCAAAGTGCACACCATATGAAGCTGTCAGGATCTAATAGAGCCACAGCTGACAAGGACAGCTCAGTCAGGAAAGGATGACATAACTGACAGGACACTTTTAAACAAATAAATCTACAGAAATAACACCCTCTGTCTGTCGTCTAAAGTCTTTTTGGCTTTGTTTGATATCATTTATCCATTTGCCATACTAAGGACCTCATTTCAAGTCTCTGATGATATTCTGTCTGTCTGTTTGTTTTCCAATCAAACAAAAATGCCTGAATTGATTTTCATACGATTTTCCACTGTAAAGAATGGCAAGCATGGGCTAGCAAGCCGACAGAGATGGTTCAAGGACCCCTGCCTGGCCAGGAATCCAAACCAATACTGGGACAGGAATAGCTAGCTAGGTGGATATGAAAGGTGCTATACAGTAAGATATATCAATAGATATGAAAGGTCACTAGATAGATAGATAGATAGATAGATAGATAGATAGATAGATAGATAGATAGATAGATAGATAGATAGATAGATAGATAGATAGATAGATAGATATGTATGAAAGGCAATAGATAGATAGATAGATAGATAGATAGATAGATAGATAGATAGATAGATAGATAGATAGATAGATAGATAGATAGATAGATAGATAGATAGATAGATAGATAGATAGATAGATAGATATGTATGAAAGGCGATAGATAGATAGATAGATAGATAGATAGATAGATAGATAGATAGATAGATAGATAGATAGATAGATAGATAGATAGATAGATATGTATGAAAGGCGATAGATAGATAGATAGATAGATAGATAGATAGATAGATAGATAGATAGATAGATAGATAGATAGATAGATATGTATGAAAGGCGATAGATAGATAGATAGATAGATAGATAGATAGATAGATAGATAGATAGATAGATAGATAGATAGATAATTTTAATTTTTAAAATGACCTTTATTTTAAACAGTAACAAAAACATTAACAAAACAATATACACATTCAATTAACATAAAAAAACCAAGCGTCATAATAAACAAGAGAGCCATACATCCGACCCCAACTACTCTCCTTTACACTCCTCCTACTCCGCACATTAATAATAACTTTAACAGTTAATAATTCATTATAACACAAAGACCACCTTTACTCCCCTTTACACTCCTCCTACTCCGCACAATAATAACTACATGATGTTGATGCCCAACATTACTGTCTTGTTATTCCCAGTTGAACACCAGTTTACCCCCCTCCACAGCACACAGTACCTGTCGTGTCCCCCACATGTCGCTAAACATTTCTAAATTGTTTGTTAGTTTATGATACATGAAATCAAGTTTCAGTCTACTTTTAATTAAAATTTTAAAGAGCAGCAGAGCGTCAGTCCCCATGAGGTTCTTCTCTTTGTTTCTCCTTGTTTTTAAAATTGCTAACTTGGCTTGTCCTAACAGAAAATTTCCAATAACACATTTATTCTTATTTTTTTGGTAATAATTAATACCAAAGACAAAGCAAATAGTAGAGAACTTAAAACCAAATCCACCAAGAAGAGAGTCCAAGAACCTGAACAACGGCTTCAGCCGTGCACAGTGAATAAACAGATGAAAAATGGTTTCTCTCACATTACAGAACGGACACTGGTCAGTCTCTGAAACTTTAATCGTAAACAGAAACGAGTTTGTGGCTAAGGCCGAGTGTGTAATCCTCCACTGCAGATCTCCAAGTCTTTTCTGTAATGGCAGTTTATAATAAGCTCTCCATGAAGGTGAGATGTTCTCAGAGACCTGCAGTTCCTTCCTCCACAGTGTGTCAGGTAACTCCTTCAATTGATTATAAAATGTCACTTTGACACACAGTTTATACAGTTCTTTTTTGGTAAACAGTTCAAAGTCTTTTTCAACTACAGTACCAAAACGGAGAAGGTGCCCAGGCCTGTCTGTGTGGTCAGTGACATTTGGCCTCACGATAATGGCAGGTGATGTCATCTCTGCCTCTAGTTTGTCCTCACCTTTGAAATATTCGGCACACACAGAACTCGCTCCTGACCTCCTCAGTGCTGTTTTTACCTGGCTGAGAAAAAGTTCAACCAGGCGTATTGATCTGATGCCCAGGACTGTCGCTAGGTGGGCTGGGGTGTGCCAGCACCTCATATCTGTGTTAATCAGGTCAATTATTTTTAAAAGTCTATTGTTCAAAAGAATAGATACAAAAAAATCGGAAAGCAATAATGGACATTCTATCAGAGGATTCCACACTAAAGGTTCTTCTATGAACCAATTAGTACTCTCCAGATTTAGCCTGGTCCTCCTGAGTTTTCTGTGCCAGATTTGAAGTGCGGAATGATAAAATTTTGGCAAATCAGACCGAACAAACACTGCATTGTTTAAAAAGAAAAAATGTTCTGCGAAATTGAAGCCTCTTACTCTGCGAAATAAATCAAAGGCCAGCTGTCTCCATGGCAGGTGCTCGGGTCCGTATAAGAGCCGATGTAACATTTGGAGTCTAAATGCCTTCATCTTGCTTAACAAGTCAATGAGTCCCTGACCGCCTTCTTCTACAGGTAGATACAGGACACTACGCTTCACCCAATGTAGTCCATCCCAAAAGAAATCTAAAATCATGCTCTGGATGGTCTTGATGATAGATAATGGGGGGTCAACACACTGCAACTTATGCCAGAACATGGAGGCTATTAAATTATTAATAATGAGGACCCTGCCACGACAGGAGATCTCCTTATGAAGGTATTTCCATTTGTTCAGCCTGGCTTGAACTCTTTCTACCCAGTCTGCCCAGTTTTCTTCAGCAAAACCTCCCTTTCCCAAAAACACCCCCAGGTATCTGAAGACTCTTCTATTCCACTGAAGACCACCAGGCAGGTCTGGCGGGTCCCCATTCCTCCAGTTGCCAATCAAAAAAGCATTGCTTTTGTCCCAATTAATCTTTGCAGACGACAGTTGCTCAAATTTATCCAGGCAATATTTCAGTGCCGTGATGTCTCTAGGATGACAGATAAACACTGACAAATCATCTGCATACGCGACCACCTTAAGGTTTAAGTTCGGGCACTGAGGGATGTTCAGACCTTGAAGGTGGATGCGAAGCTGCTGCAGTAGTGGCTCGATGGACAGCGAGAAGAGCATACCGGACAGAGAGCAGCCCTGATGTATCCCTCTGGTTACTTGGAGAGGGGCTGTTAATGCTCCATTCAATTTCACGACACTAAAGACGTTATGATATAAAAGACCAATGTGTCTAATGAACGAAGGTCCAAAGCCAAAAGCCTTCAGAACTGCTAAGAGATACTTGTGGTCCACCCTGTCAAATGCTTTCTCTTGATCCAGTGATAAAAGTCCAGCGTCAAAACCAAAGAGTCTGCCGCATCAATCACGTCTCGAACCAAGAAGATGTTGTCCAGAATACACCTGTTGGGTACACAGTATGTCTACTCCGGGTGCACGATACTCGCCATGACTCCTCTTAACCGATTAGCCAGGGCTTTGGAGAAGATTTTATAATCCGCACATAGCAGGCTGACTGGACGCCAGTTCTTTAACTCCGTGAGGTCTCCTTTTTTGGGAGTAGTGTGATCACCGCTCTGCGACAGGAGAGGGGCATTTCACCCACTCGCAGACTTTCACTGAAAACCTCTGCCAGATCAGCGCCAAGGTGAGACCAAAAGGCTTTATAAAACTCAACAGGCAACCTGTTGATACCTGGGGATTTACCAATGTTCAGGCCATTCAAGGCTGTAGTCAAGTCCTCCAGAGAAATCATAGTTTCCAAGAAGTCCTTCTCTCTATCTGGAATCTGAGGCAAGTCTTGGAGAAAAAAAGACGTCTCTAAAGGAACCTCTGAAATGTCCGCAGAAAACAGTCGCTGATAAAACTGATGTGCCCAGGCTCGAAGGGCTTCAGGCTCCAGCAGTTCCTGACCTTTGTCATTCTTTAAACAGTTAATAATCCTACTTTGGCCAATGGTTTTTTCCAAACTAAAAAAGAATTGTGTGGGAGCGTCCATCTGGGTGAGCGACTGCATTCTCGAGCGGACGAGTGCGCCGTTGACTTTCTTGTCCATGAGGTCTAACAATAATTGTTTCTTAGTTTTCAGGGACTCAAAGGTGTGGCCGTCAAAGTTAGAACATAAACCTGAATGAAGGTCTTCAATTTCCTTCTCCAGCTCCAAAATGGCCGCATTCACATCTCTGGTGGTCTGCTCTGTGTATTGTTGGCACAATACGCGTATCTCAGTTTTAGTACAATCCCACCATTGCCTCAGTGAGCTGAAATTCTTCTTTTTGCATCTCCATTGAGTCCAGAAATACACGAAACAGTTGATAAAGTGGGGGTCTTTCAATAGATTACTATTAAAGTGCCAGTAGGACTTGACAGAATGTTTAGAGAGAAAAGAAATTCGAAGGAAAACAAGAGAGTTGTCAGATAAGGCAGTTGGAAGAATGGAGCAGTTAGTAATGAGATTACGGTGATGTAAAATCTGTCAAGTCTGGCCATAGAAAGCAGCCCAGCTGAGGCCTTTACCCACGTGTACTGTCGGACCCCCGGATGAAAATCTCTCCAAATATCAATGAGATTATTTTTGGTGACCACAGAACCCAATGCGATGACGGACCCCGGATAGATAGATAGATAGATAGATAGATAGATAGATAGATAGATAGATAGATAGATAGATAGATAGATAGATAGATAGATAGATAGATAGATAGATATGTATGAAAGGCTATAGATAGATAGATAGATAGATAGATAGATAGATAGATAGATAGATAGATAGATAGATAGATAGATAGATAGATATGTATGAAAGGCAATAGATAGATAGATAGATAGATAGATAGATAGATAGATAGATAGATAGATAGATAGATAGATAGATAGATAGATAGATAGATAGATAGATAGATATGTATGAAAGGCGATAGATAGATAGATAGATAGATAGATAGATAGATAGATAGATAGATAGATAGATAGATAGATAGATAGATAGATAGATAGATAGATAGATAGATATGAAAGGCATTATATAATAGATAGTGTGAACTACCAGGGGGCATCCCACTTCCCAAACCCTGACACAGACAGGCTGAGTCACAAGGCTTGCCAGACAGCACACCTTTATTTAAGTGAGGGAGCGTTTTCCGTTGCCCCCCATTTCACAGCACAGTACAAAAACACCAAATTACACACAGTCCTTTCTGCTATCTCTCTCATCATCTCCATTCCTCCTCCCGTCAAGTTTTGTCCTCCTCCTCCCGACTCTGGCTCCTTGACAAATGGTGAGGCAGCTCCTTTTATAGAACACCCAGAAGTGCTCCAGGTGTTTCTTGACCTTCTTCCGGCTGCACTTCCAGATGTGGTGGAATTGGTTCCTCTAAGGACTCAGCTGCACCTGAAGCACCCCGTGGCGGTGCCCACAGAGCTCAACAAGGCTGCTCCAAACTACAACTCCTGATATGCCCTGCAGGGATCCATGGTGCTGTAGCAACCCAGGGGGAATGCCCTCTAGTGTCTTGGGGAGGATAATAACTCCATGTGGTCTCTCCCTCTGTCCTTCCACCCAGTTGGTGTCCCGGCCGGGTAATGGCTTTAGCCATCTGTCACAATAGATAGATATGAAAGGAGCTATATAATAGATAGAGATATTAGAATAGAGGCAGGATGTCCCCTGCCTCTCCCAAAAGGTGGTTCTTCTATCAATCCCCCACAAGATGACATCAGAGACGTTTTTCACTTTGGTGGACAGGAAGAGGTGGGTTCAGGTGATTGGAAACCAGAACTGACGTCATTGGTGTTGGAACTGTCAATCACTGCTTCTGCAGAGGGAGGAAGAGAAGAGACATTAGGCAACCAAGTCAACCCCTGATTGAGAGTGTAATTACATTTATATAAAAAATATAAATATATATAAAATCCAGGCTGGATCAACAATTAGATTTGGAAGAGTGTCTGTTAAGGAGGCAAAGGGGCCAACATTTGTAGGTATGTTGCAGTTAAGTTATGGGGTTTTCAGAGTTTTATTCATGATCAGGGGGTTCAATAGATGGAACAACACAAATCCAGCTTTAAGTCTCTAGGAGTCACCATCTCAGAGGACCTGTCCTGGGCTGACAACAAATTGGCTATAATAGGCAAAGCACAACAACGCCTCTATTTTCTCAGGAAGCTAAGGAGAGCTGACCTCCCCCAGAAGCTGCTGGGTAATTTCTATAGAGAGCATCTTAACTAACTGCATGATGGCCTGCAGGTACAACAGCTGCACCAAGGCTGCTAAAGAAGCCCTGCAGCAGGTCATAAAAACACCAGAGGCCATTATTGCGAAAGAACTGCCATCGCTCGAACTCTTGTATAAGACTCGCTGTGTGAGAAGGGCCAAAAACATTCTCAAGGACAAAACTCATCCTGGAAATTCTTTGTTTGAGTTCCTCCCGTCAGGAAGACATTTTAGGTCAATCCGTGTACGCACAAACTGACTAAAAAAGAACTTTCTACCATCTGCCATAAACTTTCTGAACTCTGAAACTCCTCAGTCTGAGATCATTTTTAATTGAACATGTGCAATAAGCTATATTGGTAATGTGCAATATACTAATATAATACAATATAGAATATGGAATGTACTATTCATTAACAGGTGCAATAACAATTTATGCTGCTTTACTTTGAGCAATAATAATTTGCTCTGGTTACTTGATCACTTAACACTGTATACGCTGTAACGGGACCCGGCCGGGATGCCCCTGCTGCATATGTTCCAGGGGAGCAGCCATGGGCTCCTCAATACCTCCCCCGGGATGCTTGGTGACGGCCTCCCTGGGTGACGTTGGTGCCTCAGTTTCCCGCAGGGCTCCATGGGAGATGGAGTTCTCCACAGCCCTGTGGGGATCTGGGGTTGGCCACCAGGGGGTGCTGTATGGATCCCGGAGTCTTTGTGGACACCTCTACAGCCCTGCATGGAAGTGCAATTAGCAACAGTCGATCAAGCACCTGGAGAACTTCCAGATGGGCTATAAAAAGGGCCAGCATCCACCACTCAGGAGCCAGAATCAGGAGGAAGAGGACGAGGTTGCCTGGGAGGAGTGTTAGTGGTGCCACCAGACAAAGAGTGTTTCTTGGTCAGTGTTTGGAGTGTTTTTGGAACTGTGTTGTGGCAGGAAGGATTACGGGGAAGACGTGCCCTCCAGCTGAAGAAAAATATAGCCTGTGTCTTTTTAACACGTGCCTCAGTGTGAATCTGTGCCGGGTCGGGCGCTATAAAGCGTCTAATTCACAACGCATATTTGGAATTGTTTGACTTTTCTTTAAATGCACCTTGGGGCTGTCACAAAAAGTAATTTCATTATGTTACACAATGACAATAAAGTGCTTGAACTTGAACTTGACTTGTCAGTCATTTCCATTTTTGTAAGCTTTAACAGTTTAACATACAATTAAACCTTGGATTGCGAGTAACTTGATCTGCAAGTGTTTTGCAAGACAAGCTAAAATGTGTAATAAATTTTAACTTGATAAACGAGCGAGGTCTTGCAATACGAGTAGTACGTCTACGCTTTGTCTGCTGAGCATCACGTGATCACAACTGAGCCGATGGTTCTTACTCGCTCTCGCTGCGGGATTGTGGGTAATCGTCTCCCATGCTCAGTCTCAGTCGGCGTGCCTCACTCATATAGTCAACATCTGTACGAGCGTATACTGTTTACTACAGCATTGTGACCACGTGTGTGTGTGTGTGTGTTGTAACATGTGAGCCCCTGTCTTGCACCCCAAGCTGAGTCTCAGTACTTTAGCAACACCAGCTTTTATTCAGCTTGAAACAGGAACAGCACGGTTATTTATTGTAGCGGGTTCTACCGTTCTCCTATACACAGACACAGCAATAATGACCAGGTTAATGCCAAGTAATACTGTGCCCTGCGCATTTAGAAGGTTCCTTGTATCACCCATCAACGGCAGGAGCTTATAGCATGTCCGCAACCTTTTCAGATTCACTTTTACGGCGAACTGCTACAGCTCTGGGAGCCTGCAGATGCTTTGGGACGCTCTTCCGCGTGTCGTCCCGTTGGGTGGAATCCCAAAAGAGTTTAGAAACCTTACAGTGCGTAAAGTAATTTTTTTTATTTTGTGTCCAAGTGTAGTGACACTTCAGGTAAAAGCAACTGCCATTGGAGAGGTGTCCTTATTAAAGTCGCAAAAGAAGAAGAAGATTCCAGTGAACCAACAGATAGCAGGGATTCCGTTAGTTAGAGTGAAAGTCGTCCTACACAATAACCATCCTCTCTCTCGTCTCCCTCACACCAGCCACGATTCTTTTCAAAGGTAAAGTGCAGGTTCATTTTGTAGCAACCGCACAATACGGAAACGCGATTCCTACACTTCACAACCCGTACAGGGGGGTGGACGATGTTTGAAAGCATAATAGCACAACCATATTCGGTCCTAGTCCCCTCTTGCCACGATTCCCTTCTTAATAATTTGCAGCAAATAGAAGTGGAACAGAAAAAATATATTAACAGGTGCTGTTACATTAACTTGACCGGTGCCTGAGTGCTCCTTAGTGAACCCCTTCCCCAGACGCCCTCCCTAGCGCCCAAATACTAACCCCCGGTTTGACACAGACAAAAAAAAGTAAATAATAAGAAAAACTGTTCTTTGAGAAAGCAAAAGGAAGATTTCATCCATCCATCCATCCATCCATTTTCCAACCCGCTGAATCCGAACACAGGGTCACGGGGGTCTGCTGGAGCCAATCCCAGCCAACACAGGGCACAAGGCAGGGAACCAATCCTGGGCAGGGTGCCAACCACTTAGTCCAAAATATAGGAAAACAAGAAACACTGCAGTTTAGTTCCTCCGTGAAGGCAGGAAACACACTCGTCCTTTGGCGGAACGGCTTCTCCGCGGACTATCACGAAGAATAAAAATCCGACTAACCGGACGGGAGCACCCGGAGAACACCAGACCCTGGCCTCTTCTCGGGGATTCGTCCTTGAATATTTCTTCGGGGTGGCCACCCATGAATAGCAGACGTCCCAGGGTGAAGTAAAATCCTGAATAGTTCTTAGAGCGTGGATAGTCGCTGCGATGCCTTCAGCCTTATCCTTTCTTTTTCCCTCCTTACTTGTTCCGCCATTCCCCTTAAAAAGTTTCCCACCGAAAATCCTTGCCCCCCTCGGTTGTTATGGCAACCTCACGCCGGCAACGGGCAGCTGGAAAGTGTACTTGGGCGGGATCCTCCCAGAACGGGACGTCACCAAAGGTGCCTGAAGGGCTATTTAAAACACCCTCCCAGTCAACATTATAAAGTGACGGACAATTCAGAAGGCTAACCCGACTGTCCGTTATGTAGCCTTGCTACAATTTGTTTTATGTATTTTTACTTTATATTTTGTATTAATCATTTTTGTATGAATAGTTTTGGGTTGTGGAATGAATCATCGGAGTTTCCATTACAAGCACGTTTCCAGAACGAATTATGCTCGCAATCCAAGGTTCCACTGTATCTGTAATCTGTTTTATTGTGTATCTTAGTATGGCTTACTGTGCATTAGTGCCACTACTGTGAGGATTTGTGAGCATCGCCACTTTACGATGTTCATTTTCTCAGAACTTGTGTATAACGGGTCGATGGCGTAGTAGTATTCTGTCGGCCGGTGTTGTTGTTTTAATTTGTTACGAATTGAAATGGCTTCCTTTTACAGCACAGAACAGTTTCTACTTTCTAGCTTATGTTACATTTTAATCATCTTCCTTCACAAGGTTCACATCTTACATATATTTATGTACTACAACTACTACTTTCCACACCTCCCACATTCCATCCATCCATTTTCCAACCCGTTGAATCCAAACACAGGGTCACGGGGGTCTGCTGGAGCCAATCCCAGCCAACACAGGGCACAAGGCAGGAACCAATCCCGGGCAGGGTGCCAACCCACCGCAGGACACACACAAACACACCCACACACCAAGCACACACTAGGGCCAATTTAGAATCGCCAATCCACCTAACCAGGACTGTGGGAGGAAACTCACGCAGACACGGGGAGAACATGCAAACTCCACAGACCCGGGAAGCGAACACCCAGGTCTCCTAACTGCGAGGCAGCAGCGCTATCCACTGCGCCACCGTGCCGCCCCCTCCCACATTCCATTCCCACAATTTATCTTATTTTTACTAACTTACAGTGGCTGAAATAAAGCGATTTAAATAGTTACTAGGGGTGGCACGGTGGCACAGTGGGTAGCGCTGCTGCCTCGCAGTTGGGAGATCTGGGGACCTGGATTCACTTCCCGGGTCCTCCCTGCGTGGAGTTTGCATGTTCTCCCCGTGTCTGCGTGGGTTTCCTCCGGGCGCTCCGGTTTCCTCCCACAATCCAAAGACATGCAGGTTAGGTGAATTGGCGGCTCTAAATTGGCCCTAGTGTGTGCTTGGTGTGTGGGTGTGTTTGTGTGTGTCCTGCGGTGGGTTGGCACCCTGCCCGGGATTGGTTCCTGCCTTGTGCCCTGTGTTGGCTGGGATTGGCTCCAGCAGACCCCCGTGACCCTGTAGTTAGGAATATAGCGGGTTGGAAAATGGATGGATGGATAGTTACTACAAATTCCATTTAGAGAGCCGGTTTGTTTGTCACCAGTGTGTGATCAGATAGTGACGCGGTCCTGGACACCACTGCCCAGCCAGGCCCCTAGGATGTAGTTATACTAGACAGGAGGGGCCCACCTCAGGGCGCTGCACAGGGGCCTTCAGCATGCGAGCTACGCCACTGACCCCAAACTGTTTAAACTTAAATTTCTCATTCATGTAATATTTCAGACCCTTATAAATAGCCATTTTCTCCTTTTAAACACAATAAAGTGTGCGGTGTTACACCTGCATGTCAGAGGGGTCACCTTTAAGGTTCCTCCGAGGTATGTGATACCACCCACGCCGAGAGAGGGCGCTGCTGCTAACCGTCTTCTCTTCTTCTTCTTCCTCCCCAGCAGTGCAGAGAACCCGCCCATTGAGGGCACCTGACTCCGCCCTTTCTAGTCCCTAGCCAATAAAAGCACGACCGCCCCAGGAAGGAGGCGTCACTTCTTGTCTCAAATACCTGAGCAAAGACGCTCCACATCCTAACAATTACTAAAGAAGCCATTTGCATCGACTTCGCCAGAGTTTTGGGGTGGCAGCAATTCTGCTTCTTTGTAAATGCCATTGTGCGTTGTGTTTGTTCAAACCTTTAAGTAAACGGAGACAGCCAGGTGGGCACGTGCCCCAAAAATGTATCAGCATATCAACCTGTCATCCATCCTTCGAATGGACACAGCAGAAAGTGAAGGTGGGGGTGGGGGGGGGGGGGTACTGAAAACTTTCTGGATCCTCTGTATGTGCCACATCAATGATTCAGTTACTCAACAGGGCCATCCAGTTAATTCGTGTGGGATTAAACATCTAATCATGAAACCAGGGGACATACAAAGAAGTAGCAACTAAGGAGTCCAGTCAGACACAAGAAGAACAAATTCTCAACACATGAGAGCAGAGGCTTTGACAGAGCGGTAATGGAGATGACAAAAGTCACATCCGGCTATGACAAAAGGGTCAACATTTAAAAAAACAGATATTTGCCTTACCCTAACCCTGCTCAAAAAATTAAAAAGGAACACTTTTGAATGAGAGTATAGCATCAAGTCAATGAAACTTGTGGGCTATTGATCTGGTCAATTAGGTAGCAGAGGGGCTTGTTAATCCGTTTCAGCTGCTTTGGTGCACTAGAGGGGCAACAATGAGACGAGTCCTCCAAACAGGAATGAATGGATTAACAGGTGGTGGCCACTGACATCTTTCCCTAATCATCTATTCTGTCACTCGTTTTGCATTTGACTACGGTCAGTGTCACTACTGGTAGCATGAGGCCATACCTGGACCCTAAAGAGCTGGCACAGGTAGTCCAACTGCTCCAGGATGGCAGGCACATCAGTACGTGCCATTGCCAGAAGGTTTGCTGTGTCTCCCAGCACAGTCTCAAGGGTATGAAGGAGATTCCAGGAGACAGGCAGTTACTCTAGGAGAGCTGGACAGGGGTGTCATAGAAGGTCCTTAACCCATCAGCAGTACCCACCTGTATCTGCTCCTTTGGGCAAGGAGGAACAGGATGAGCACTGCCAGAGCCTACAAAATGACCTCCAGCAGGCAGGCCACTGGATGTCTTTGACTGAACAATCAGAAGCAGACTTCATGAGGGTGGCCTGAGGTCCCGATGTCCTCTAGTTGGCACCGTGGAGCTCGATTGGCATTTGCCATAGAATACCACAAGTGGCAGGTCTACCACTGGCAGGCGCCCTGTGCTTTTCACAGATGAGAGCAGGTTCACCCTGAGTACATGTGACAGACGTGAAAGGGTCTGGAGAAGCCGTGGAGAATGTTATGCTGCCTGTAACATTGTTTGGAGGGGGTCAGTGATGGTCTGGAGAGGCATATCCATGGAGGGACGCACAGATGACTACAGGCTAAACAATGGCACCTTGACTGCCATTAGGAATTGGGATGAAATCCCTGGACCCATTGTCAGACCCTATGCTGGTGCAGTGCCTCCTGGGTTTCTCCTGGTGCATGACAATGCCCGGCCTCATGTGGCGAGAGGATGAAGGAATTGATACCATTGACTGGCCCCCACGCCCGCCTGACCTCAATCCAATAGAACACCTCTGGGTGTGACATTATATTTCAGTCCATCCATCGCCTCAGACTGTCCAGGAGCTCAGTGATGCCCTGGTCCAGATCTGGGAGGAGATCCCCCAGGACACCATCCATTGTCTCATTAGGACATTGTCAGGCATGGGGGGATTGGGATACAAACTACTGAGTACGATTTGGAGTTGGCTGCAATGAAATTTCGGCAAAATGGACTCACCTGCCTGCCGCATCATTTTGTTCCCTTTGATTTTCGGGGTGTCTTTGAATTCAGCCCTCTGTAGGTTGATCATTTTCATTTCCATCAAACAATGTGCCATCCTTTTGTTCCTATCACATTACCAGTCCATATCAGTAGAGATATCCAGCAGGATTTTTTTCCCCATTGAGATCTGATGTGTTTTCAAAGTGTTCCTTTAATTTTTTTGAACAGTTCAAATATGCCGATCAGCCACAACATTAAGACCTAATAATGTGCAGATCCCCCTTGTGCAGAACTGTCAAGGAATGGACTCTACAAGACCTCTTATGATATCTGCGTTAGCTGCAGATCCTTGAACTCCAATAATTTGTGAGGTGGTCTCCTCCGGGGATAGGATTTGTTTCTCCAGCACATCCCACCAGATGCTCAATTGGATTGAAATCTGCAGAATTTGGGGGCCGAGTCAACACCTTGAACTCTTTGTCGTGTTCCTCAAACCCTTCCTGAATAATTTTTGTAGGGTGGCAGGGCCATCAGGGAATATCTTTGCCATGAAGAGGTGTGTATGATCTGCAGCAGTTGTCAGGTAGGTGGTACAGTCGTGGCCAAAAGTTTTGAGGATGACCCAAATAGGAATTTTCACAAAGTCTGCTGTCTCAGTTGTTATGATGGCAATTTGCATCTACTCCAGAATGTTCTGAAGAGTGATCAGATGAATTATAATGAATTTCAAAGTCCCTCTTTGCCATGAAAATGAACTTCATTCTAAAAAAACCACTGCATGTCAGCCCTGCCACCAAAGGACCATCTGACGTCACTTCAGTGATCCTCTCGTTCACACAGGTGAGAGTGTCGATGAGGACAAGGCTGGAGATCACTCTGCCGTGCTGATTGAGTCACAATAGAGAGGTTCAAGTTTTGTGAAGAAGGCTTCAGGGCGCCCAAGAAAGTCCAGTAAGCACCAGGACCGTATCCTAAAGTTGATTCAGCTGCGGGCACCACCAGAACAGAGCTTGCTCAGGAATGGCAGCAGGAAGGTGTGAGTGAGGTGAAGACTTGTGGAGGATAGCCTGGTGGGTGTCAAGAAGGGCAGCCAAGAAAAACATCAGGGACAGACTGATATTCAGGGATTGGACTGCTGAGGACTGCTGGGGTCAAGACATTTTCTCTGATGAATCCCCTTTCTGATTGTTTGGGGCATCTGGAAAAAAGAAAAGGTGAGCGGCGCTACCATCAGTCCTGTGTCAGGCCAAAAGTAAAGCATCCTGAGACCATTCATATTAGCCAAGGCAGTGGGCTTACTCACAATTTGGCCTAAGAACACAGCCATAAATAAAGAATGGGACCAGAACATCCTCTGAGAGCAACTTCTCCCAACCATCCAAGAACAGTTTGGTGACCAACAATCCAGCATGATGGAGCACCGAGCCATAAGGTAAAAGGGAGAACTAAGTGGCTCAGGGAACAAAAGAGTGTGACATTGTGGTCAGCAGCACAGGAGCGCCGCAGGGGACTGTACTTTCTCCGGTCCTGTTCAGCCTATATACATCGGAATTCCAATACAACTCGGAGTCCTGCCACGTGCAAAAGTTCGCTGACGACACTGCTATCGTGGGCTGCATCAGGAGTGGGCAGGAGGAGGAGTATAGGAACCTAATCAAGGACTTTTTTAAATGGTGCAACTCAAACCACCTACACCTGAACACCAGCAAAAGCAAGGAGCTGGTGGTGGATTTTAGGAGGTCCAGGCCCCTCATGGACCCTGTGATCATCAGAGGTGACTGTGCGCAGAGGGTGCAGACCTATAAATACCTGGGAGTGCAGCTGGATGATAAATTAGACTGAACTGCCAATACTGATGCTCTGTGCAAGAGAGGACAGGGCCGACTATACTTCCTTAGAAGGCTGGCGTCCTTCAATATCTTCAATAAGATGCTGCAGATGTTCTATCAGATGGTTGTGGCGAGCGCCCTCCTCTACGTGGTGGTGTGCTGGGGAGGCAGCATAAAGAAGAGGGACGCCTCACGCCTGGACAAACTGGTGAGGAAGGCAGGCTCTATTGTAGGCATGGAGCTGGACAGTTTGACATCCGTGGCAGAACGACGGACGCTGAGCAGACTCCTGTCAATCATGGAGAATCCACTGCATCCACTAAATAGGATCATCTCCAGACAGAGGAGCAGCTTCAGCAACAGACTGCTGTCACCGTCCTGCTCCACTGACAGACTGAGGAGATCGCTCCTCAACCACACTATGCGACTCTTCAGTTCAACCCGGGGGGGTAAACGTTAACATTATACAAAGTTATTGTCAGTCTGTTATACCTGCATTGTTATTACTCTTTAATTTAATATTGTTCTTTAACAGTATGCTGCTGCTGGAGTATGTGAATTTTCCCTTGGGATTAATAAAGTATCTATCTATCTATCTATCTATCTATCTATCTATCTATCTATCTATCTATCTATCTATCTATCTATCTATCTATCTATCTATCTATCTATCTATCTATCTATCTATCTATCTATCTATCTATCTATCTATCAAAACATCAAAATTTGTGGTCCATGGCCAGGAAACTCCCCATTGAGAACTTGTGGTCAATCCTCAAAAGGTGGGGGGACAAACAAAAAGCCACCAATTCTGACAAACTCCAAGTATTGATTATGTGAGAATGGGCTGCCATCAGTCAGGATTTGGCCAGGAAGTTGATTGACAGCCTACCAGGGCAAATTGCAGAGGTCTTGAAAACGAAAGAAGGGCCAACACTGCAAATATTGCATAAACTGAATGTCATTATCAATTAAAGCCTTTGAAACTTCTGAAATGCTTGTAATTCTACTTCAGTACACCATAGAAACATCTGACAAAAGGATCTAAAAACACTGAAGCAGCAAACTTTGTGAAAACCAATACCTGTGTCATTGTCAAAACTTTTGACCACGACAGTACATGTCAATGTAACATCCACAACAATTCCAAGACCCTAAAGTTTTCTAGCAGAGCCTTCGCCCAGAACATCACTCGGTCTCCACCTGTTTCCCTTCCTCCCAGAGTGCATCCTGCTGCCATGTCTTCAGGTAAATGACACACCTAGGAGAAAATGTGATTCGTCAGACCAGGCTAACTTCTTCCATTGCTCCGTAGTCCAGTTCTGATACTCATGTGCCCATTACAGGCACTTTCAGTGGTGGACTGGGGTCAGCATGGGCACTCAGACTGGTCTGTGGCTACGCAGCTCCATACGCAGCAGGCTGTGACGCACTGTGTGTTCTGACATCTCCCTCTCATAACCAGAATTGAGTTCTTCTGCAGTTTTTGCTACGGCTGCTCTTCTGTGGGATCAGACCAGACAGTCTAGCATTGACTCCCCATGTGCATCAGTGAGCCTATGGTGCCAGTTCATCAGTTGTAGGCACTAACCACTGTATACCTGAGAACACCCACAAGACCTGCGGTTTTGGAGATGATCCGGCCTCGTGGTCTAGCCATCACCATATGGCCCTTGTCTAAGTCGCTTAGATCCACATACTTGCCCATTTTTCCTGCTTCCAATTGTGGCAGCCGGCCGGCAGCTTATCCCGGCCAGGATGCTCCTGAAGTGGAAGGATGGGAGAAGGCAGCTTTTTCAGAACACTGCCTCCACTAAAATGCTAGATGGCAGCTCCCATGGAGTGTAGCGGTGCCCCGGATTCCCGCACGGCATCCTGGGACTTGGAGTCCGGTTTCTCAGCCCAGTTGGGTACCATTGGGTGCAGCCATGGGGAGCTATGAAAGAACTTGGGGAGTCATGCTTCCCTTGCAGCCCGGAAGTGCTTGGAAGTCATGAGGACGAAAGCCCCACAGTACTTCCGGGCTGATTAAAGACTTGAGATTCTCCATCTGACCGGGAAGTGCTGGCCAGTCACGTGGGAAGAAGAGCAGGAGTACTTCCGGATCAAGAACTACAGTATATAAAGGATTGGTGGAGACCCAGCAAGTGAGCCGGAGTTGAGAGGTAGTTGACAGAGCTTGCTGGGAGGTATGGAGGAGAAAATTGTATTGATTTATTTGTGTATGGTGGCCGTGGTGCTTAAAAGGCACTTTGGAGAAAGAAGAATAATTAAAAGATCTTTTTTCTTTTACTCTGTGTCTACGTCTGCTTGTTGGGTTTCACGGGGCAACAGCGCCCTCAAGTGTTCTTACACAACACACCACAGTCAAGAACTGACTGTTCACTTACTGCCTAAAATATCCCACCCCTTCGACTGGGTCCATTGTAACGTGATAATCAACGTTGTTCACTTCAACCTGGCAGTGACTTGAATGTTGTGGATGTCTGGGTGTTTATAGAGGCAGTGCTGGGTAACCGGGCTAGTACAAAAAATAAATGGCCAGTTAACAGGCTTCTTCCTGCTGCAATAGAATGATCTCAATAGGATTATAAATATCAAGTTGGTCAAGTTTGCAGGTGATACCAGGCCAAGTGGCAGATAATCTTGAATCCATTCAATCATTAAAGAGGGACTTGGACTGCATACAGACTTGAGAATCTCGGGCCATCAGCACACGGCGAAAAGCCAGCATAGGTCCGCACCGAAGGGGGGTGTGCCCCTGTCTCTGGCATCATTGACACCATGCTGATGCGATCATTCGAGAGAGAGAGTGCACAAGTAGAATAATGTACAATGTATATTATTATTATTTAATCATGGTAATGTTTTATTGTGCCTAATTTGTCAATTACACTTTATTGTTTCTGTATATAAATGAAAAACAAGTTACATACACACTTCTCTACTATCCACGGTTTTGAACATACACAGTAGGTCTTGTAATATATCACTGGCAGATACAGGAAGGGGGACAGGGGAGGACTACTGCACGCCGGCATCAGACCCAGAAATGTGTACTTTAGTGAATACTGGACTGGAAAACCGCAACACCTGGAAAGTGGAATGAAAATCTTAAAAACCAGGTTACAAAATGTTACATTATTCCCACATAACATCTATAAATAGTTGGTGCATTCTAATAAAAATGTACTAAACTTAGTTTCTTCATTTATACATTGGCCCCAAAACACAGAAACTGGAAAATAGCAGCTTGTCTAATTTAGCTACAGTAGGAGTCCAATTAAAATGAGACGTTACCTGCAACTGAAACCTGCAGCCACAGGGGGCGCCAGAAGTGAGTTTGACAAGAACTGCGCTAAGACAATCCAGCTGAGTCTGAACTGAAGTTGAAGCTTCATCACTTTGGGATTCCCTCTTTTCTTCTCTTCTCTTCCATTTTGTCTCATTTATTCTCTTCTCACTTCACCACACTTCACCTCTTCTCTTTTCTCACCTCACCTTGTCTCTTCTTTTCATTTCTCACCTCATCTCATCTTACCTCTTCTCTTCTTACCTACCCTCACCCTGTCCTCTTCTCTTCTCAATTCTCTTCACCTCACCTCTCTTCATTTCTTCTCTTCTCACCTTGCCTTAACTTGCCTCACTTCATCTCTTCTTACCTTATTTCTTCTTCTCTTCTCTTCTCTTCTCATCTTGCCCTGCCTCACCTAATCTCTTCTCTTTCATTCTGCCTCATTTCTTGTCTTCTCACCTCACCCTGCTTGCCTCTTCTCTTCTCACCTCTTTTCTTCTTTTCTTCTCTTGCCTCACCTCATCTCTTGTTGTCTCTTCTCTTCTTTTCTCTTCTCACTTCATCTTTTCCATTCTCTTCCCTTCTCTTTTTTCTCACCTCACTTTGCCTCATCTCTGCTCACCTCTTCTCACTTCGACTCACCTCATTTCTTCTCACCTCATCGTACTTCACCTCTTGTCTTCTCACCTCTTCTCTTCTTTTCTTACCTTGCCTCACCTTATCTCTTGTCATCTTTTCTCTTCTTGCCTCACCTCATTTCTTCTCTCCTCACCTCACCATGCTTCGCCTCTTCTCTTCTCCTCTCACCTCATCTAATCTCACTTCTTCTCTTCTTTTCTTACCTTGCCTCACCTTATCTGTTGTCGTCTCTTCTTTTCTTTTGCCTTCTCACTTAATCTGTTTTTATCCCTTCTCTTTTTTCAACTCATTTTGCCTCTTCTCTTCTCTTCTCACCTCACCTTGCCTCATCTCTTCTTTTTTCACTTTGTCTGGCCTCGTCCCTTCTCTTCTCTTCTTTTCTTACCTTGCCTCACCTCCTCTCTTGTTGTCTCTTCTCTTCTTTTCTCTTCTCACTTCATCTGTTCTCATCCCTTGTCTTTTTTGCTCAACTCATTTAGCCTCATCTCTTCTCTTCTCTTTCATTTTGTCTCATTTATTCTCTTCTCACCTCACCACATTTCACCTCTTCTCTGTTCTCATCTCACCTTGTCTCTTTTCATTTCTCACCTCATCTCATTTTACCTCTTCTCTTCTTACCTACCCTCACCCAATCCTCTTCTCTTCTCAATTCTTTTCACCTCACTCTCTTCATTTCTTCTCTTCTCACCTTGCCTTAACGTGCCTTACCTCATCTCTTCTTGACTTATTTCTTCATATTACACCTCTTCTCTTCTCTTCTCATCTTGCCCTGCCTCACCTAAAATCTTCTCTTTCATTCTGCCTCATTTCTTGTCTTCTCACCTCACCCTGCTTGCCTCTTCTCTTCTCTTCTCTTCTCTTCTCTTCTCTTCTCTTCTCTTCTCTTCTCTTCTCTTCTCTTTTCTTCCCTTGTCTCACCTCATCTCTTGTTGTCTCTTCACTTCTTTTCTCTTCTCACTTCATCTTTTCCATTCTCTTCCCTTCTCTTTTTTCTCACCTCATTTTGCCTCATCTCTGCTCACCTCTTCTCACTTCAACTCACCTCATTTCTTCTCACCTCATCGCACTTCACCTCTTGTCTTCTCACCTCTTCTCTTCTTTTCTTACCTTGCCTCACCTTATCTGTTGTCGTCTCTTCTCTTCTTGCCTCACCTCATTTCTTCTCTCCTCACCTCACCATGCTTCACCTCTTCTCTTCTCCTCTCACCTCATCTCATCTCACTTCTTCTCTTCTTTTCTAACCTTGCCTCACCTTATCTGTTGTCGTCTCTTCTCTTCTTTTGCCTTCTCACTTAATCTGTTTTTATCCCTTCTCTTTTTTCAACTCATTTTGCCTCTTCTCTTCTCATCTCACCTTGCCTCATCTCTTCTTTTTCACTTTTTCTTGCCTTGTCCCTTCTCTTCTCTTCTTACCTTGCCTCACCTCATCTCTTGTTGTCTCTTCTCTTCTCACTTCATCTGTTCTCATCCCTAGTCTTTTTTTCTCAACTCATTTAGACTCATCTCTTCTCTTCTCTTTCATTTTGCCTCATTTATTCTCTTCTCAGCTCACCACACTTCTCCTCTTCTATGTTCTCACCTCACCTTGTCTCATCTTTTCATTTCTCACCTCATCTTACCTCATCTCTTCTTACCTAGTCTCACGCTGTCTCTTCTCTTCTCTTCTCTTCTCTTCTCTTCTCTTCTCTTCTCTTCTCTTCTCTTCTCTTCTCTTCTCTTCTCTTCTGCTGTTACTTCCTTTTGCTTCTTGTTATCTAAATACCTCTGAATAAATTCCTAATGATTTCCTTATGATTTTAGGCATTACAAATCAATATATGTGGAGTCTCAGTTTGGGTTTTCAAATTTTTGCCCACCTTGTGTGTAATCCTCAATAAAGCCCTGGCCAGCACTGTGTCTCGATACGTTTGAGCCCCTTATAAGTGACATTATAGTAATGGTGTGTAGTATGCAGTATAGGGGTCTCCCAGCAGGTTTACAGCATTGAGCACTTTGAGTACAGTTCAGTCTTTTAATTGATGAAGAGAGTTTTTTGAACAAAAGGAGAGTCCTGTTACATTGAGCAAAAAAAAAAAAGGAGGAAAGGCTACACAAAAGACAAAATGGAAGTGAATTCCCTAAAAGATAAGACATGGTAGAGAACTATCCAAGATGTCTAAGGATATTAAGACTTTGCCGGAAAGAATAGCTGCTGTGTCTGTGCTCTGACAATACATCACACTCACTTCCCGTTGATGTTTTCGGTTATTCCTGTCCCAGCGGGCCTGCTCAACAATGGACTCCTTGTCCTGCCGAATGCCAGGTGCTTGTGCCCTAACGCAGACAGCAGGCTGTTCCTTCTCTTCTCCCATGACCTTCACCCCGAAGACAGACAATCAGCCCCTAGGCTACACAACACCGCACACATTATCAATCCCAATGGACCACTCGGCGTAAAGGAGCAATGCGACTGTGGCCCTTTGGGCATTTTTCAAGACAAGGCACCATTTAGATGGCTACGCACCACTAGACATGTGACTTCTTCAGTGAAAGCTGCTGACATTTCTATGAAATTGGCTCCTCTCCAGATTGCTATTTCAGCCTGTGTTCTTTGAAATTTTAAAATGCTGACCCCCCTCGTTTGGCAGACTATCCTATGGTATCCACTCCTTTTGAGAAAGAGCCCCTCCTGGGCTATTCCGTGGTACCAGTTCTAACTGCAGGTAGTCCCCAGGTTCCGGACATCCGACCTACGACTTACGAATGAGGACGCAGCTGCGACGAATGCTCCTCAGTAACTGCCGCTCCGTCATCTTTGGCCTGTGGATGCTGCAAGCGGTGGCTGGAGGGGGGCGATTTCGCTGCTCGCACAGTGTAGTGTCCCTCGGACAGATCCCGGCGGCAAGCGGTGACCCATGGTCCATAGTCACCAGGGCCACAGCTATCGCTTGTCTGCAGGACGATGGTTCGCTGCCTGCTCATTACGCCGCCGCAGCTACTGCTCCTGACTGGACGCAGGCTGGATGTAGTGGAGGGGTGCTTTTCACTGCCCGCCCAGCACACACGGCTGGTAATGCTACAAGCGGTGACCCGGTTGTGGCTGAACGGGGCGGCGGGGGTAGCATTGTAGTGTGCCTTGGATGGCTGCCTGTTGAATTGGGGTTGGGCAATTCACTACCCGCCTTTGGCCGCACCGTGTTCGTTCTTGGTGGGTGAACACTGCAGGCAGCATACTGTAGTGGAGGTGACTGTGAGGTGGGCTGGTGATGAACCACCCCTCGCCGCCCCCATTCATTCTCAATAGCAAGCCTGCTTGTACTGTTATGTACGTAGTAGGAAGTTGTCTCTCGTCAGTACATCAGATGTACTGACGAGGGGAGCCTTCCTGCTGTGCTAGCGTGTACAGTGCTGTGCGAAGAGCTCATCTTAAACTTTTGTCTTCACCCTTCAAGAATGTCTCTGAAACACAAATCTGATGCAAGTGCTGATGATACAGTACAGAAGAGAAAAACCATCACCATTGAAAATAAAGTAGAAATAATAAAAGGTCAGAGAGAGGTGAAACTCCATCATTCATTGGTAGAGCACTTGGTTACAGTTGGTCAGCAATGGCATTTATTAAAATAATGTACCTGTTCCGACTTACATACAAATTCAACTGAAGTACAAACCTACAGTCCCTATCTTGTACATAACCCGGGGACTGCCTGTACTAAGAAGCCAAGGCTTGCCATTCAGGGCACTCAAACTGTTAAATCCCATAATCAAGGGGCAAGTCCTGCTTATCCTGGCTCATGACTTAGTTACTCATGGAATTACTTTTTTTCTTTCTTCTTTCTATTTCATTTTATTAATAAAAATGTATATTAGAACATTAGATCATTATAACAATCTGGACAAGAACAGGCCATTCAGCTCAACAAAGCTCGCCAGTCCTATTAACTTATTTCTTCCAAAAAAACATCAAGTCGAGTTTTGAAAGTCCCTAAAGTCTTACTATCTACCACACTACTTGGCCGCTTACTCCAAGTGTCTATCGTTATTTGTGTGAAGAAAACCTTCCTAATGTTTGTGTGAAATTTCCCCTTAACAAGTTTCCAACTCGTCCTGCGGTGGGTTGGCACCCTGCCCAGGATTGGTTCCTGCCTTGTGCCCTGTGTTGGCTGGGATTGGCTCCAGCAGACCCCCGTGACCCTGTGTTCGGATTCAGCGGGTTGGAAAATGGATGGATGGAAGTTTCCAACTCTGTCCCCATGCTCTTGATGAACTCATTTTAAAGTCACCATCTCGATCCACTGCACTAATTCCCTTCATAATTCTAAACACTTCACTCAGGTCTCCTCTTAATCTTCTTTTCCTGTAGTACTAGGGTGTTGTACAATAATTATATTTTGGAACTACCATTGTTGTCTTAATTATTTTACTTCGTTCTATCTTTATAAATTTAGCGAAACCTTGAAAATATACGCATAAAAGTGCTTTAAAAAATTAAAATATTTAAAAATTTAAAACAATTTACAATAAAAAATATGACATTTTTTTCTTAAAATACTATTATTTTCAACTAGTCATTTAGCCCATTGTAATAACGGGCGCTAGAACAGTAGTACATAAACATTAGTAGGAACAGTCTATATTAAATGGCAAGGGACTTTGACCTCATTCTTTTTGTTGGTCGTATTTTTCTTTCAGCCTTTCTTTTGTTGATGTTTACTTGCTGAGCTGACCGTTCTTCGTGGGCTGCCGTCGTGTATTGTGTGTCTTTAATTTTCTGTGACAGTAATGCTGTCTTGTACGTCCGCTGGCTTGTACATCCGTAATATACCTTTAATTTTCTCTGGCGGTAATACAGGCGTGCGCGTCGGTAATATGCCTTTAATCTCCTCTGACAGTAATACTGGCTTGTATGTGGCTGTAATATGAGTCACTGTATTGTGTACCTTTAATTTCCTCTCGCAGTAATACTGGTTTGTATTTCCGTAAAACGCCTGTAACTTTCTCTGACAGTAATATCGCACATCGCACCGTGCCCCGCGCATGCGCACTTCACCAGAAGACACACACACACGGACACCTGGACGCACACAGGGATTTTATTAAAGAGCATACATTTTTAAAAATTTTCTTTCCCTTCCCCATTGCGTTTTGGCAAACAGGAGGGGGCGCGAAATCTTCAGTTGTCTCCAGGCACTGAAAACCCTAGCTACGCCTCTGACCAGAGATATTGAGAATGAACATTTAGAATTAAGGTGCTTCAGCCTTTCCAAATAAAAAAGTATGGTACTAATAGAACTATAAGAAGCGTGTCACTTATGCATTAAATAAGGATATGTTAAGCTGACCAAACAAATGTAACCTAATACAGACGCTAAGCTGTAAGAGTGTATTCTTGTAAGACAAATGTACTAAACTAACTTTTAAGGTAGCTTTTGATATTATATAATCAATTATTATGTGTGATGATCATTATGTGCGAAATGTAAGCTATAATAAGAATGTGCTGTGCATTAACTGACAGTATAACATTAATCCTTTTATAAGCTAACCTGACAAGACCAGAAAGATTCTTAAATTGTAACTGCCACATAGCTGTTGAGGTATTGAGGTTTTCTGATGGTGCAGAAAGAATGAGGAAGTGAGTATTGTCTAAATCTGCTTAGGCTGCACGCACCCTGTGACAGTTAGCTGGGAGATCACTGCAGTTGCTCTTGTGTGTATTGATGCTTACGACTGTGACTATGCTAATAACTCTTTTAACTGTTAGAAACACTATGTGCGCTCCTGCATGTTCCAATCCAGGGTGTGACCACAAGCTATAAGGATCTGTGTATGACCTCAAAATGAACTCACTTGGACAGAGGCAGTGGTGCTGTAAGAATTATGTTTCTAGACTTCTCTGCTGGAGTATGTGAATTTCCCCTTGGGATTAATAAATCTATTTATCTATCTATCTATCTATTATATAATGTCTTCATACATGTGTATCTTCTATAGTGCCTTTCGTATCTATTTATTATGCAGCATCTTTCATACATATGTATCTTCTATAGTGCCTTTCATATCTATCTATTATATAGCGTCTTTCATACATATGTATCTTATATAGTGCCTTTCACGTCTATCTATCTATCTATCTATCTATCTATCTATCTATCTATCTATCTATCTATCTATCTATCTATCTATCTATCTATCTGTTATATAGTGCCTTTCACATCTATCTATCTATCTATCTATCTATCTATCTATCTATCTATCTATCTATCTATCTATATATCTTTCTATCTATCTATCTATCTATCTATTATCTAGTGCCTTTCACATCCATCTATCTATCTATCTATGTATCTATCTATCTATCTATCTATCTATCTATCTATCTATCTATCTATCTATCTATCTATCTATCTATAGTGCCTTTCTCCATCTATCTATCTATCTATGTATCTATCTATCTAGTGCCTTTCATATTTATCTATTATACAGCATCTTTCATACATATGTATCTTCTATAGTGCCTTTCATATCTATCTATTATATAGCGTCTTTCATACATATGTATCTTATATGGTGCCTTTCACATCTATCTATCTATCTATCTATCTATCTATCTATCTATCTATCTATCTATCTATCTATCTATCTATCTATCTATCTATCTATCATATAGTGCCTTTCTATCTATCTATCTATCTATCTATCTATCTATCTATCTATCTATCTATCTATCTATCTATCTATCTATCTATCTATCTATCTATCTATCTATCATATAGTGTCTTCATACATGTGTATCTTCTATAGTGCCTTTCATATTTATCTATTATACAGCATCTTTCATACATGTGTATCTTCTATAGTGCCTTTCGTATCTATTTATTATGCAGCATCTTTCATACATATGTATCTTCTATAGTGCCTTTCATATCTATCTATTATATAGCATCTTTCATACATATGTATCTTATATAGTGCCTTTCACGTCTATCTATCTATCTATCTATCTATCTATCTATCTATCTATCTATCTATCTATCTATCTATCTATCTATCTATCTATCTATCATATAGTGTCTTCATATATGTGTATCTTCTATAGTGCCTTTCATATTTATCTATTATACAGCATCTTTCATACATATGTATCTTATATAGTGCCTTTCTTATCTATCTATCTATTATATAGCGTCTTTCATACATATGTATCTTATATAGTGCCTATATATAATATCAATTTGTTCTTTTTTAATTAATGATTTATCATAGATGAATATTTTATTATACCTACTTAACTTTTATCGACATTTATCTAACTCTATATTTATTTTTCTAGTACCAGAATGTAGTTTAATTTAATTTGTTTTGGTTTCAATAGATGTATTTTTCATATTTTCGATTTTTGTTTTCTTTTTTCCACATCTTCGCGCCCCCCTTTTTGTTACTTCGTGCCCCCCCCTAGGGTGGCCCGCCCCACAATTTGAGAACCACTGCTGTAATCTCTTCTGATATCCAACTGGCTTAATCTCAGTTGAGGGTCTCAGGTTACAGAGGTGCTGTCAGGTGACAGGCAGAAACCAATCAGGGCTGGGAAACGTACTGTATGAAGAAATGGATACAATTCTGCCTGAAAAACACTTTTGTAAAAAATGTCAGTAAATTTAACTGTAAAAAATATTGTAAATGGTGAAAGTAAAATACCTTTTTCTGAAAAAATGAAAGTTACCTTATGTTCTAGTCAAAATTAACTGTATATCTTAAACAATACATTTCATTATTTCTGTAAAATCAATATTTTTCTACCTTCAAAATTTGCTACATACCATTTACTGATACATTGCAGTTACACTGAAAAATCTCTGTTGATTTTACAGTGCAAAACTGTTAAATAGCGAAGGTAAACAACTGTAAAATGTAAAACGGTAAAGCGCTGTTTCAGTAACGCCGAAGTTACGATATTTGCATAAGGACACGCCCCTTTTAACCATATCGTTCCTGGTGAACCGCATATCTTTACACGCTAGGGGAAAAAAACTTCAACAAAATTAGCAGATTTATTTTTCCATGCGTGCTGAAAGCTTTTCGAGGTTATGGAAGCTGATTTATGGTGGGTTGTATTCAATAAGCTCGCACACCTGTAGGACGCCATACACCACAAAAGCAAACTTTACTTCTTCATCAGACAACATGTTATAACGTCCTTAAACACTGAATTCTTTTAAATGTATATAATTACGTTATACACGTTTGCTATTGGTTGCAATTACTTTACTGGTGCAAACTGTGTATCTATCTATCTTTTTTCTCTTCTTGTCAACGAACTTGAGTATTAAAGGAAGTCTCTGCTTCCTGCTAGCAGGCTAGCTGACTGTAGCAACTTGAGCAAGCAGGTGCTGCAAGCGTCTCTGCTGCCAAGAATAAAGAAATCGCTTATTACTTTTTATTGGTGTCCGCCTTCTGTCGGTTTCCGACTTTCGGCAACTGCAATACCAAAAGCTGAAAACCGGGACAGTAAAATGTTATGGCTAACCGTATCAAATGCTGCGCTCAAGTCAAGAAGAACTAGAATACCAGCCATCTCAGAATCTGCTGGTTATATGCAAGTCATTGACTACCTTAAGTAAAGCAGTTTCAGTGCTATGTAGGGCTCTGAATCCCGACTGAAAAGGCTTCTTTGGCACTGCTATGATGGTGGTAGACTTGAAGACATGCTGGGACTGACGACTGGCTCGGAGATGTGTTGAAGATGTCTGTGAGGACACCAGCCAGTTGACTGGTGCATTCTTTGAGCGCACGGCCAGGTATGTTGTCAGGTCCTGCAGCCTTGTGTGGACCGACTCTGGATAGTCAACTTTTCTTGCTATAAATAAGATACCGTGTGTTAATGGAGTCAGTTGATGTTTAGAACAGGTCCCAGTAATCAGGGACTTCAAAGACCCATTTTCAGCATAGAAATGGGATAGGCATACCGTTTTCTGTATGGCAAGCAAAATTATCATTCAGAGGTATCTTTAAAACATTTAAAGATATGGTGGCACAGTGGTAGTGCTGCTGCCTCACAGTTAGGAGACCTGAGGTTCGCTTCCCGAGTCCTCCCTGCGTGGAGTTTGCATGTTCTCCCCGTGTCTGCGTGGGTTTCCTCCCACAGTCCAAAGACATGCAGGTTAGGTGGATTGGTGATTCTAAATTGGCCCTAGTGTGTGCTTGGTGTTTGTGTGTGTCCTGTGGTGGGTTGGCACCCTGCCTTGTGCCCTGTGTTGGCTGGGATTGGCTCCAGCAGACCCCCATGACCCTGTGTTCGGATTCAGCGGGTTGAAAAATGGATGGATGGACATTTAAAGATATCTTGAAAATATTTAAAGATATCTCTAAATCTTTAAAGATATCTCTTAATCATTTGAAGATATCTGCAAATTACTTAAAGATATCTGTAAATGATTTAAAGATATCTTGAAATGATTTACCGATATCTTGAAATGCATCTCGAATTAAGATATTTTCAATGCACTTCAAGATATCTTTAAATGATTTGCAGATATCTTTAAATAACTACTTGTGCATTTAAAGATATGTTTAAATTATTTATAGATATCTTCAAATGAGCACTTGTGTATTGTAATTTTGTAATTTTTACAGAAATAATGTGAAGTGTTATGTATGATACAATTTATAATTGTTAATATTGTTAATATTTTTGGTAAAGTGCTTAATAATAGGGCGGCACGGTGGCGCAGTGGGTAGCGCTGCTGCCTCGCAGTTGGGAGATCTGGGGACCTGGGTTCGCTTCCCGGGTCCTCCCTGCGTGGAGTTTGCATGTTCTCCCCGTGCCTGAGTGGGTTTCCTCCCACAGTCCAAAGACATGCAGGTTAGGTGGATTGGCGATTCTAAATTGGCCCTAGTGTGTGTTTGTGTGTGTCCTGCGGTGGGTTGGCACCCTGCCCAGGATTGGTTCCCTGCCTTGTGCCCTGTGTTGGCTGGGATTGGCTCCAGCAGACCCCCGTGACCCTGTGTTCGGATTCAGCGGGTTGGAAAATGGATGGATGGATGGATGCTTAATAATAATGTTTTAAATCGAAATAAATTGGTATCTGACAACAATGCACAACATTATACTGAGTAATTTTTTGGAAAAAATATTTGTTTTCTTCATGTCTGCCGGTGAATTATAGTTTGTACTGAGGCCTGATAGCACCACATCATATTGATTGGTAACTCTGAGCTGGCCTTGAGTGAGTGTATGTGTGTGTGTGTGTGTGTGAGACCAGCCTGTAAAAGACTGACATCCAATTCAAGTGTGGTTTCTATGTTGTTCTCATTTCTTCTGGTGGTACAATCAAATAACAAATTTAAATGCATTGCCTATGCAAGCTTGGATCCCGTGTATAACTGTGGAGTAGTTCACCCTCGGCACCCAAACAAGGTACCCCCTCTTCCCTTCTGTAATCTCTCCCTCCTGCAGTTTCATCCTTCAACACCAACCTTCCTCCAGACTCAAACTCTTGTTGTAAACTGGTTTTAAATCCTGTCATGGTGTCTCAGACAACCTGCATTAGCTCCAGGTGCAGCAGACTAGAAAAGACTTTGGTGGGTTTTTGGATCCTTAAATTCTAGGGTGTGTCTCCATAGGTAAAAGGGTTAGAATGGCCCCATATGTTACTTATAGACATGTTTTTTATCTTTTCAGGCATTCTTTCTATGGTTACACTCTTATTTCTGATGAGAAAGCTAGGCATCCTAGTCTACTTGTTAGGACACCTATCAGGTATCCCAGAGGAGCTCTATACTGTATGCTTCTATACATATCACCTCTCAGTTACGTTGAATTTATTGTCATAATTTACTTTCATTACCTGAGTTTTATTGTGCAGTTCAAAATTGAACATATTAAACTATAAGACTTACAGATATCTGTAAATCCATCCATCCATCCATTTTCCAACTCGCTGAATCCAAACACAGGGTCACGGGGTCTGCTAGAGCCAATCCCAGCCAACACAGGGCACAAGGCAGGAAACAATCCTGGGCAGGGTGCCAACCCACCGCAGGACACACACACAAGCACACCCACACACCAAGCACACACTAGGGCCAATTTAGAATCGCCAATCCACCTAACCTGCATGTCTTTGGACTGGGGGAGGAAACCCACGCAGACACGGGGAGAACATGTAAACTCCACGCAGGGAGGACCCGGGACGTGAATCCAGGTCCCCAGATCACCCAACTGCGAGGCAGCAGCGCTACCCACTGCGCCACCGTGCCACCCTATCTGTAAATCATTTAAAGATATCTTTAAATACAAAGTGTTCATTTAAAGATATCAGTAACAACCTTGACTAAAATATTCTAAGCCAAAGTGACATTTGGAACTATCTGTAATTGATTTAAAGATATCTGTAATTGATTTTAAGATAGGTGGCACAGTGGTAGCGCTGCTGCCTCACAGTTAGGAGACCTGAGGTTCGCTTCCCGGGTCCTCCCTGCATTGAGTTTGCATGTTCTCCCTGTGTCTATGTGGGTTTCCTCCCACAGTCCAAAGACAAGCAGGTTAGGTAGATTGGCGATTCTAAATTGGCCCTAGTGTGTGCTTGGTGTTTGTGTGTGTCCTGCGGTGGGTTGGCACCCTGCCCAGGGATTTGTTTCCTGCCTTGTGCCCTGTGTTGACTGGGATTGGCTCCAGCAGACCCCCGTGACCCTGTGTTTGGATTCAGCGGGTTGGACAATGGATGGATGGTGTAGCAGTAGAGCGTATTAGTGCTCCCTTGAACCCTCAGGTACCACTCCAAACACCAGGTAAAACTATAAGTATTATTTATTTTATGATAATACTGTGCATAAAGCACCCTCCACTCCACACTACACATACAAGTACAAGTACAATAATCAATAATCACTAACAATCCTCCACTCCCAGACACTTCGCCACCCTACCTCCCAGCTCAGCTCAGTGTCTGGGCTTTCCCAGAGTCCTTTTATACTCCCTGACCCGGAGGTGTTCCTGCCCAACAGTCCACAAGTCCTTATTACTTCCGGGTCAGGGTAACAGTCCTTTTCTTCAACCTGGAAGTACGTCATTTCTCCTGTTCACGTGACCAGGACGTACTTCCAGGTTATAGGGCACATAAGAGTCCTTGAACCTCCCTGCAGCGTCCTCTGGTGGGCCCCACGGTGTCCAGCAGGGTTGGGAATAAAAACTCCACTGTCCATAATTCCCTGCTGGTCTTTGGGGCACTCCCATGCTACAGGGAGGGCTCCATCTAGCGGCCTGGGGATGCTGGCCGGGATAAACAACCAGCCATCTCCCACAATGGATGGATTTGAAGATATCTGTAAATCATTTAAAGATATTTTTTTCTCATTACATTTATATAGCGCTTTTCTCAGTACTCAAAGCGCTATCCACACAGGGAAGAACCGGGAAGCGAACCCACACTCTTCCACAGTCTCCTTACTGCAAAGCAGCAGCACTACCACTGCGCCACCTGTGAGGACAATATCTTTAATAGCATTTCATAAAGATATCTTTAAAGGATTTACAGATATCTTAATTGCATTTAAAGATATCTTTAAAATATTTAGAGATTTCTTTAAATATTTTCAAGATATCTTTAAATGTTTTAAAGATATCTGTGAATGATAATTTGGCTTGCCATATTTCTGAAGATTTTGAATTGATTCAGAAACATTTAGAAGAGACTAGCAAAATACCCGCGCTTCGCAGCGGAGAAGTAGTGTGTTAAAGAGGTTATGTAAACATATATATACACATATACATATATATACATATCAACATATACACATATCTACATATACATATATATACATACATATACACATCCACATATACATATATATACATATACAAATTTACACATCTACATATATATACATATAAATATATACATATCTACATATATATATGCACATATATATACATATGCACATATATATATATATATATATATATATATATATATATATATATATATATATATATATATATATATAAATATAAATATAGACATACATATATACATACAGTACATACATACATTCACATATCTATACTAATAAAAGGCAAAGCCCTCACTGACTGACTGACTGACTCACTCATCACTAATTGTCCAACTTCCCGTGTAGGTGGAAGGCTGAAATTTGGCAGGCTGATTCCTTTCAGCTTACTTACAAAAGTTAGGCAGGTTTCATTTCGAAATTCAATGCGTAATGGTCATAACTGGAACCTCTTTTTTGACAATATACTGTAATGGACGGCAGCTCGATGGCCGTGGGAGGCGGAGTTGAGTGTCCAAATTGTTATTGGTATATTTTCGATCCGTTTAAAAAGGTTTTCTTTTCTTCTTAATAAAAAATTAAAAGCAGTACTTCGCCGCAACGAACCGCGAGAATTTGGCTATATATATATCTGCTTCTCGCAATTAAAAGAGGGCACGTGGCGGATGTTAGACGACTTGATGACCAAGCATAAGCGTTACCTGCCAGGTAACCACCCATACAATCAGATTGTGATTCAGACTAGGAATGTAATGAATGTAATTACCCCGATCTACATACAAGGCGAAAGTCTTGCAACATTCAAAGATGATGGTTTGGGATAAGTACACCATACAACATAAAACAGCTTATGAAGCCTTGAACCGAAAAAAGCAAGATCTCAGAGATCGTAAAAAAAAAAAAAGGAGGTAATGTCGTTTTACTTGCTGTAGCTTTTAGTCAAACATTACCAGTTATTCCATGAGGTAGACCAGCAGATGAACTCAATGCGTGTTTAAAATCCATGCTTCTCCCACGGTCGGTTATATGTCGCGTGTTCTCGGGTAGGTACACCAAAAAATGTATACATTTAAGCATGTAATGGGCAAACAAAAAATGAGGTATACCCGAAGGCACTGCAGTAGTACTCAATGTAACTTTACTTCTTAAATGTTAATGTTTTACTGTTTAATAATTTATACGCTTCTTATATGTTGTTCAAATTCTTTAATCAAAATACCAGTGACAGCGCAATGCACGATAACATGGAGTGAATACACCATACTCATCCGCCCACGGCCGCCCTGGTGTGCTCAGATAGGAGTTGATTCTACAATAAAATAAAATAAAGATAAAAAGAGTAATACAATCCTCACCCATAAAGCGGATAGCAGACGTGACGTACTATATGTGTACCAGATTTCAAGTCAATAGGTGAAACGGTTTGCGAGCTACAGGTGATTTAAAATCCTGGACAGACAAACGAATAGCCACGGTAGCAAATTACAGAAGAACATTTTACTGTTTAATAATTTATATTTAAATGAAATGTGCTTCTTATATATTACTTCATATTCTCATATGATAATGGTGTTAATGTTGTTTATATTGATTTCTATGTTATTGTAAGTGCATGTATGTGTGTATATGTATGTATGTATGTATGTATATATATATGTATATATGTGTATATGTATGTATATATATAATATGTGTGTGTATATATATATATATATATATATATATATATATATATATATATAATATATGTGTATGTGTATAAATATATATATATAATATATGTGTATATGTGTATATGTATATATATATGACAGCAACACTCATAACAATGACAACACAATTACATTGACAATCATGTTACGTTATTTTTAAAATGTTTCCTTTACTTTGTCATAACCTCTTTAACACACTACTTCTCCGCTGCGAAGCGCGGGTATTTTGCTAATATATATATATATATATATATATATATATATATATGCTAGTATATATACATATATATATACACATATATACACATATATATACATATATACATATATATATACTAAAATCTACAGCGAGTAAAATGACATTACCTCCTATTTTTTTTTTTACGATCTCTGAGATCTTGCTTTTTTCGGTTCAAGGCTTCATAAGCTCTTTTATGTTTCATGGTGTACTTATCCCAAACCATCATCTTTGAATGTTGCAAGACTTTCGCCTTGTATGTAGATCGGGGTAATTACATTCATTGCATTCCTAGTCTGAATCACAATCTGATTGTATGGGTGGTTACCTGGCAGGTAACGCTTATGCTTGGTCATCAAGTCGTCTAACATCCGCCACGTGCCCTCTTTTAATTGCGAGAAGCAGATATATATATATAGCCAAATTCTCATGGTTCGTTGCGGCGAAGTATTGCTTTTAAGTTTTTATTAAGAAGAAAAGAAAACCTTTTTAAACGGATCGAAAATATACCAATAACAATTTGTTAGGGATCTGTTTTTTTGTGAACCCCCCTTTTCACAGCTGTTGCGCTACGGCGTGTGTTTCGTTTATTTGACAGTATGTAGATCGTGGTAATTACATTCATGGCATTCATTTTCTGAATCACAATCTGATTGTATGGGTGGTTACCTGCCAGATTACGCTTGTGGTTGGTCAGCAAGTCGCCTTACGTCCGCCACATGCCCTCTTTCTGTTCCCAGAAGCAGATCATAGAATGGTTTTAATAGTTTACTTTCAAATAATGCAAAGAGTATGCGACACATGTTTCTCCCTAATTCTGGGCTCATCAGGCGTACACACTCACTGCATCCCCTCTCGGGAATCAAATCTCTATCGTCAGCGCCAGAGTTGAAGCCCCTAACGTTGCGGTCAGCAAGTGGGCTAACATCCGCCATGTGCCGTCTTTCAGTTGCGAGAAGCAGATCATAGAATGGTTGAAATTGTTTACTTTCAAATTATGCAAAGAGTACGCGACACGTGTTTCGCCCTAATTCTGTGCTCTCCATGCGTACACACGCATTGCATCCCCTCTTGGGAATCGAATCTCGAACGTCAGCGCCAGAAGTGAAGCCCCTAACGTTGCGCTACGGCGTGTGGTTCGTTTATACCTCGTCTCTTCTCATTAAACTTTTATCTCGCGAATTTGTTATTGCAATCCGCAGCGGGAGCGTTTCTATAAACTTAATTTAAACTTACGTTTTACACCGTGCTTTGTTTCCCTTATGAAGATGCTTGTATGCTTCACTCGCTCGCTTCTTATTGTTTTGCTCCCTTCTCAATTGTTTAATGAATTTTTTGTTCTTCGCTGTTTGCGGCTCTTCCTTCATTTCTCCCTACTGCGTTCACAGTCTTTTCACGTGATTACGTGGGAGGCGTGATGGAGTGACACTCAACTCCGCCTCCCACGGCCATCGAGCTGCAGTCCATTACAGTATATTGTCAAAAAAGAGGTTCCAGTTATGACCATTACACGTTGAATTTCGAAATGAAACCTGCCTAACTTTTGTAAGTAAGCTGTAAGGAATCAGCCTGCCAAATTTCAGCCTTCCACCTACACGAGAAGTTGGACAATTAGTGATGAGTGAGTCAGTCAGTCAGTCAGTCAGTAAATCAGTGAGTCAGTCAGTGAGTCAGTCAGTGAAGGCTTTGCCTTTTATTAGTATAGATATATATATTCACGGCATTCGTAGTCTGAATCACAATCTGATTGTATGGGTGGTTACCTACCAGGTAACGCTTATGGTTGGCCAGCAAGTCAGCTAACATCCGCCACGGTGCCTTCAGTTGTGAGAAGCAGATCATAGAATGGTTGAAAATAGTTTACTGTCAAATAATGCAAAGAGTACGCGACACGTGTTTTGCCCTAATTCTTGGCTCATCAGGCATACACACTCACTACAATCCCTTACGGGAATCGAACCTCGGACGTCAGCGCTAGAGGCGAAGCCCCTAAAATTGCGCCATGGCGTGTGGTTCGTTTATTTGACAGCATGTAGATCGGGGTAATTACATTCACGGCATTCGTAGTCTGAATCACAATCTTGCTTTTAAATTTTAATTAAGAAGAAAAGAAAACCTTTTTAAATTGAGGGAAAATATACCAATAACAATTTGTTAAGGATCTGTTTTTTTGTGAAGCTGCATTTACACAGCCTGTCCGCTGTTTTATAAACGAACGCCACATAAGGCCGTCCTTTCTCCTTGCTTAGCGGTTCTGTATTGTTTTATTGTTCGTTTATTATGATTGTTATAGTTCTCTTTGTATACCACGTTGTCAGTTCAGCACTCCGGTTGTAATATGACCAAGTGGTGCAAGCTTACTGTTGAAAATGCAACGTATAGTTGTACAGGAGAAAAGCAATCTTGCCAAACTTAATTTAAACTTATGGTTTACACCGTGCTTTGTTTCCGCCTTAGCTGCACTTATGAATATGCTTGTATGCGTCACTCGCTCGCTTCTTATTGTTTCGCTGCCTTTTCAATTGTGTAATGAATGTTTTCTTCAGCGCTCTTTGGGGCTCTTCCTTGTTTTCTATGTACTACGTTCACAGTCAGTTCACGTGATTACGTGGGTGGCGTGATGATGTGTTACGCAACCCCGCCTCCCACGGCCAGCGAGCTGCAGTCCATTACAGTATATGGACAAAAAAGAGGTTCCAGTTATGACTGTTATGCTTTGAATTTCAAAATGAAACCTGCCTAACTTTTGTAAGTAAGCTGTAAGGAATGAGCCTGCCAAATTTCAGCCTTCCACCTACACGGGAAGTTGGAGAATTAGTGATGAGTGAGTGAGTGAGTGAGTGAGTGAGTGAGTGAGTGAGTGAGTGAGTGAGTGAGTGAGTGAGTGAGTGAGTGAGTGAGTGAGTGAGTGAGTGAGTGAGTGAGTGAGTGAGTCAGTGAGTGCTTTGCCTTTTATTAGTATAGATTTGTGACAATTAGAAATGAAACAAGATTTACCAGTTTGAACAGAACTTTTCTTAATGAGAACTTTCTCTTTTTTGTGTGAACTGTGTGACGGGTGGCCGGGTCCCATGCTTGGCTGGGACGCCCCTTTTACATATGTTCCTGGGGAGCAGCCATGGGCTCCTCAGTACCTCCCCAGGGATGCTTGGTGATGGCCTCCCTGGGTGACGATGGTGTCTCAGTTTCTTGCAGGGCTCCATGGGAGATGGAGTTCTCCACAACCCTGTGGGGATCTGGGGTGGCCGCCAGGGAGTGCTGCATGGATCCCGGAGCCTTTGTGGACACCTCTATAGCCCCACCTGGAAGTGCAATTAGCAGCAGGTGATCAAGCACCTGGAACACTTCCAGGTGGGCTATAAAAAGGGCCAGCATCCACCACTCAGGAGCCAGAATCAGAAGGAAGAGGACAAGGTTGCCTGGGAGGAGTGGTGGTTTGAGAAGAAAGGGTTGTGTTTTGAGTACTTTTTGGAACTGTGTATTGCCTGTGGGGTTCACGGAGAAGACGTGTCCCACAGGTGAAGAAAAATAAAGCCTGTGTCTTTTTACATGTGCCTCAGTGTGAGTCTGTGCCGAGTCGGGCGCTATAGAGCGCCTTTATCACAAATGTTTGAATTTTTACTAAAGCTTTGAAAAATGAAGATATTTTGACTATGGAATCATTTTGACATGTCAGGCTTTTGCCAAATCCAATTTTGTATGCCAGAGCTGCTGAACTGTGGTCATTTTGGGAAAACGCAGCTACAAAGAGTATATTTTTACTTTCATGTGCTAATCAACACAGTATACATGCCATATTACCTTATGTAATGCTATATTGTGTCATGTTATTATATAATGTCATGACAATTTCTACTTATGTCATATTATCTTGTGTAATACAGTGTATCCGGAAAGTATTTACAGCGCATCACTTTTTCCACATTTTGTTATGTTACAGCCTTATTCCAAAATGGATTAAATTAAATTGTTTCCTCAGAATTCTACGCACAACACCCCATAATGACAACGTGAAAAAAGTTTACTTGAGATTTTTGCAAATTTATTAAAAATGAAAAAACTGAGAAAGCACATGTACATAAGTATTCACAGCCTTTGCCATGAAGCTCAAAATTGAGCTCAGGTGCCTCCTGTTTCTCCTGATCATCCTTCAGATGTTTCTGCAGCTTCATTGGAGTCCACCTGTGGTAAATTCAGTTGACTGGACATGATTTGGAAAGGCACACACCTGTCTATATAAGGTCCCACAGTTGACAGTTCATGTCAGAGCACAAACCAAGCATGAAGTCAAAGGAATTGTCTGTAGACCTCTGAGACAGGATTGTCTCCAGGCACAAATCTGTGGAAGGTTACAGAAAAATTTCTGCTGCTTTGAAGGTCCCAATGAGCACAGTGGCCTCCGTCATCCATAAGAGGAAGAAGTTCAAAACCACCAGGACTCTTCCTAGAGCTGGCCAGCCATCTAAACTGAGTGATCGGGGGAGAAGAGCCTTAGTCAGGGAGGTGACCAAGAACCCGAATGTCACTCTGTCAGAGCTCCAGAGGTCCTCTGTGGAGAGAGGAGAACCTTCCAGAAGGACAACCATCTCTGCAGCAATCCACCAATCAGGCCTGTATGGTAGAGTGGCCAGACGGAAGCCACTCCTTAGTAAAAGGCACATGGCAGCCTGCCTGGAGTTTGCTAAAAGGCACCTGAAGGACTCTCAGACCATGAGAAAGAAAATTCTCTGGTCTGATGAGACAAAGATTAAACTCTTTGGTGTGAATGCCAGGCGTCACGTTTGGAGGAAACCAGGCACCGCTCATCAGCAGGCCAATACCATCCCTACAGTGAAGTATGGTGGTGGCAGCATCATGCTGTGGGGATGTTTTTCAGCGGCAGGGACTGGGAGACTAGTCAGGATAAAGGGAAAGATGACTGCAGCAATGTACAGAGACATCCTGGATGAAAACCTGCTCCAGAGCGCTCTTGACCTCAGACTGGGGCGACGGTTCATCTTTCAGCAGGACAACGACCCTAAGCACAAAGTCAAGATATCAAAGGAGTGGCTTCAGGACAACTCTGTGAATGTCCTTGAGTGGCCCAGCCAGAGCCCAGACTTGAATCCGATTGAACATCTCTGGAGAGATCTTAAAATGGCAGTGCACCGACGCTTCCCATTCAACCTGATGGAGCTTGAGAGGTTTCTGCAAAGAGGAATGGGCGAAACTGGCCAAGGATAGGTGTGCCAAGCTTGTGGCATCATATTCAAAAAGACTTGAGGCTGGAATTGCTGCCAAAGGTGCATCGACAAAGTATTGAGCAAAGGCTGTGAATACTTATGGACATGGCATTTCTCAGTTTTTTTATTTTTAATAAATTTGCAAAAACCTCAAGTAAACTTTTTTCGTGTTGTCATTATGTGGTGTTGTGTGTAGAATTCTGAGGAAAAAATGAATTTATATCCATTTTGGAATAAGGCTGTAACATAACAAAATGTGGAAAAAGTGATGTGCTGTGAATACTTTCCGGATGCACTGTATATGTTGCTATGTCACCTTATGTTACATACTGTTATTCTCCTCATATCATAGAATGTTATGTCATGTTATATTGTGTCATGTCACCTTATGCTGTGTTATGCCACCTTATTATTATTATCATTATTACGTCTTATTAAGTTGTGTTATGTCACACCACCTTATAGTAATTAACTTTCTTAGAAATTTTACTTTATAGGCCCATTTTTTTTTTTTTTGGTTTTTTAATTTGTATCAAATTCGGTTACTATTCTAGTCAGCCAGTCAGCACAACTAAAAAGTCCAAAGGCTTTGTGAAGATTAAACAAATCAAACCCCACCATTGTGGTTCTTGGCCTGTGTGCTCCTGAGGAGCCCTGGGTAGCAAGCCACAGCTCTGCTATCCATTTATCTAGACATTCTACAGACGTGTATTCTTTTCATTTATTCTCATTTATTTTCTGACAAAGAAATGAATTCGGCATTAAAATGATATTTAAAAAAAAAAAACTAATAATAAAAAGAGCAATTCTGAATTCAGTGAAGGAGCCAAAGAGAGAGCGAGATCGGTAAATCTTCAAGTATTAATCAGCGTCCCTCCAGGATATTTGAACACAGCATACAGACCAGCAGCTCAGGAATATTTTAATTTTTCATGGAAATGCAGCTCAAAGGTCTCACAATCTGTTGTGAGTAAGGCCTCAATATATTATTACAAAATATTAAAGCACATTTACAGCCGACTGAAGAGATAGCACGTACTGCACAGAGCGACGGATTGCCTAATGAAAGCTAAAGATGCTTCCCAACAGGCACAGATTGCATATCCTATGGGACCATGTCAAGGAGTTTCAACTCTTTAAGAAAAAAAACAAGCCAAGACCTTTCAGTCTGTCAAGCTTATTTGATAAGCGTTTAACTAAGAATTATAACTAATTATCATAGTAATAATTATATGCCCAATATGTCACCTGTATAAGTTGTCAGGGACTCAGCAGTCACTTTCAGATTCCTACAACTCTGTTGCGCTTCCTGGATTTGGTTTTCATTGCCCTATGTTATGCAGTCCAGTTGTTTCTCTTACGCTCCTTGGTTCTTGTCTATTGAGCCCAAGGGGGTGGGGCCACCTCATGGCACAGAAAGTACCACCTTCAGTCCTTTTAAGACGTGACAGGGCTCATCATGATTCCTGAGGTATTAACTATTTTGATCTTGTTGCTTGCCTCTTTTTGGATTCCCTTGTTTTCATTACTGCTTATCTGAAGGATGTACTGGTCGCTAAGAATGAACCTTTGCCTCATCTACATGCCATCATGAAAGATAAAGTTCTTTTCTGTCTGCAGAATGTCGTCATGAAAAATAAGGTAAAGCTCCGCCCCATCTGCAAAATGTGATTATGAAGAATAAAGCTCCGCCCCATCTGCATGATGCTATCATGAAGAAGAATGCCATGCCCCATCTGCAGGATGTCATCAGTAAAAATAAAACTCTGCCCCATCTGAAGGATGCTATCATAAAGAATGAAGCTCTGCCTATTCTTCACAATGTTGTTGTGAAGAATTAAGCTCCACCCCATCTGCATGATGCCATCATGAAGAAGAAAGCCGCATCCCGTCTGCAAGATGCCTTCATAAAGAATTAAGCTCTACCTCATCTGAAGGATGTCATCATGAAGAAAGAAGCTCCACCCATTCCGCAAAATGTTGTTGTGGAGAATAAAGCTCCACCCCCATCTACATCATGGCATCATGAAGAATAAAGCCACGTCCTGTCTTCAGGATGTCATCAGTAAGAATAAAGCTCTGCCCCATTTGAAGAAAGTCATCATGAAGAATGAAGCTCCACCCATTCAAAAAAAATGTTGTTGTGAAGAATAAAGCTCTGCCTCATTTGCATGATGGCATCGTAAAGAATAAAGCCACAAACCATCTTCAGGATGTCGTCAGTAAGAATGAAGCTCCGCCCCATCTGAAGGATGTCATCATGAAGAATGAAGCTCCACCCATTCCACAAAATGTTGTTGTGAAGAATAAAGCTCCACCCCATCTGCATCATAGCATCATGAAGAATAAAGCCACGTCCTGTCTTCAGGATGTTGTCAGTAAGAATTAAGCTCCAACCCATCTGCATGATGCCATCATGAAGAAAAAAGCCGCATCCCGTCTGCAAGATGCCTTCATAAAGAATTAAGCTCTACCTCATCTGAAGGATGTCATCATGAAGAATGAATCTCCACCCATTCCGCAAAATGTTGTTGTGAAGAATAAAGCTCCGTCCCCATCTACATCATGGCATCATGAAGAATAAAGCCACATCCTGTCTTCAGGATGTCATCAATAAGAATAAAGCTCCGCCCCATTTGAAGAAAGTCGTCATGAAGAATGAAGCTCCACCCATTCTGCAAAACATTGTTGTGAAGAATAAAGCTCTGCCTCATTTGCATGATGGCATCGTAAAGAATAAAGCCACAAACCATCTGCAGGATGTCATCAGTAAGAATAAAGCTCCGCCCCATCTGAAGGATGTCATCATAAAGAATGAAGCTCCACCCATTCCACAAAATGTTGTTGTGGAGAATAAAGCTCCGCCCCCATCTGCATCATAGCATCATGAAGAATAAAGCCATGTCCCATCTTCAGGATGTTGTCAGTAAGAATGAAGTTCCACCCCATCTGCAAAATGTTGTTGCGAAGAATAAAGCTCTGTCCCCATCTTCATGAAGAAGAAAGCCACAAACCATCTTCAGGATGTCATCAGTAAGAATAAAGCTCCGCCTCATCTGAAGGATGCCATCATAAAGAATGAAGCTCCACCCATTCCGCAAAAATGTTGTTGTGAAGAATAAAGGTCCGCCCCCATCTGCATTATAGCATCATGAAGAATAGAGCCACGTCCCGTCTTCAGGATGTTGTCAGTAAGAATGAAGCTCCAACCCATCTGCAAAATGTTGCTGCGAAGAATAAAGCTCTGCCTCATCTGCATGATGGCATCATAAAGAATAAAGCCACAAACCATCTGCAGGATGTCGTCAGTAAGAAAAAAGCTCCGCCCCATCTGATGGATGTCGTCATGGAGAATGAACCCATTCTGCAATATGTTGTTGTGAAGAATAAAGCTCCACCCCATCTGCCAAATGTCGACATTAACAAATAAGCTCCGCCCCACCTGCTGCATGTCGTCAATAAAAATAAAGCTCCGCCCCGTCTGTAGGATGCTGTCAGTCCTGTCATTTGATTAGTAGAACTGCTAGGAAGAGGTTGCTATTCCTGCTGCTCAGTTAGTGCAGTTCAAACAGAGTATCACAATGGGGGGGGGGGGCTCCATTACAATTTTTTGTTTTTTTTTTGCTATAAATCAACCTACCATCGAAACAAAATGGGGTTCTCAGGCCGAGCCCCCCCCCCCCCCAACACACTTGTTCATTTTTTTCCCCTTACATTTACATTATACCCTGTGTGTGTGGTTATAACATGACAGCTGGTGATCACTATAAAAAGACACTTCAACATATAAAAGGCAGATTCTCTGATAAAGGTAAATCAGCAATGCCAAAGCACAGTTACAGTCGAGTTTCACCACTAAAAAAGCAAAAGTCAAACATCTTTTGGTATTTTAGCAATTAATGGATGTCAGGGAGTGTGAGGTGACTAAGAAAAGGTGAAAAAAGACACGGCCAAGATGTTTGATTCTTGTTTAACTTGTGAAAGAGAAGAGAAATATGAGAAAAACGAGTCCAGCATCCAGGGCTCACATCTCCTAGTCCAGGCATGGCCTGTGCAGACTTTGCTCGTTCTCCTGGTGTCTCTGCTGGTTTTCTTCCAGGTTCTCTGGTTTCCTCCTCACCTCCCCAAGGATGTGGATTTAGAGGATATCACGGACAAACCTTATTGAACCGGACGACACCTGAGAACTGCTGTAAGTAAAAGATGATGTGCCGTGGGCTTTATTGCAATGGAGACCAAATCAATAGCGATCAAAATAACTGTGGGCAAAAATGTTGGCCTGTGAAACACAAGATGTGCTTGAGGTTATCTGTTTAAGGTGTCATCCCCATTTAAGGAATGGAAATGATGAGCTGGGTGGCTCAGCCAGACACATATCTAAAAGAGAGAAGAGAAGAGCCAATGGAAGCCATTCACCAGATTTCTTTCTTTCAGTGCCAGCCCAACATAATCAGTTGTTGTGACCCGGTGGATTTTTCCATTAAAGTTCTGATGGACCCAAAAGTATTAAATTGAGTGGCAAAGATTTATGGGATGTTTGTAGAAAGTAAGGCAGACCTTGCCTTGGATACACGCGGGGCCATCAATAGATGGCCGTGGTGCCCAAGACGATAAGGAGAGAGATCACCACCTGGATAAGTTGTCTGAACTCCCAAAGAAATTGACGAGACCCCCTGTGGACTTAGCAACAGACTGAAGCAGCTCTGCTCCGAGACTTGAACCGACTCCTCTTCACTGTCATCTGCCCCTTTACACAAGTGTTTTTAATCAGACTCTTTTTCAAACACATTTCCTAACCTCTCAAGACATACTTCTTACTTTGCTACCTTTGGTTTTATTGTCTGTGGTGGGCTGGCACCCTACCCAGGGTTTGTTTCCTGCCTTGCGCACTGTGTTGGCTGGGAATGGCTCCAGCAGACCCCCGTGACCCTGTAAGGATATAGCGGGTTGGATGATGGATGGATGGATGGTTTTATTGTGTGTTCCTAAATTTTGCTTTACAGTAATATTGGTTTCATATTGTCTGATTTGGTCAAGGTATATGATAAGAGCACCTGCTGTGGGTGAAGCTGAGAAGAAGTGCAATCAGTAGAAAGCAGCATGGTGAGCGGGCATCTGCTTTGGTGACTGGCACAGATGTAGCTCAGGTCTGAAGACAACCGTTTGATCTGCTTGTGCTGAGCTCTTTGCTTGAGGTACTTGTCCATTACAGGTAAGGCTGAACACATGGGGGCGCTATAAAGCAGTTATAATAAAATACAGATACAGTTCCACGATAAAACAGCACAGTGCTTGTATGCACCAAAATTCAGCTGCATTGTGGTATGTATGACAAAGAAGGGAATTAAAAGAATTTATTTATATACCCAGATTTTAATAAAGCAGTTTATAATTCATGGAGGCTTACTGCAATAGAAGGATGATAAATAATAGACAGATAGAGGTGAAAGGCACTATATGATAGATAGATAGATAGATAGATAGATAGATAGATAGATAGATAGATAGATAGATAGATAAATAGATAGATAGATTTGAAAGACATTATATAATAGATAGGAAAGGTGCTATAAAATAGATAGATAGATAGATAGATAGATAGATAGATAGATAGATAGATAGATAGATAGATAGATATGAAAGGCACTATATAATAGATAGATATGAAAGGTGCTATAAAATAGATAGATATGTATTTTTAGGCTTGCAATTTAAATATGTGATGAAGGCCTGTATAGATAGATAGATAGATAGATATGAAAGGCACTATATAATAGATAGATAGGAAAGGTACTATAAAATAGATAGATAGATAGATAGATAGATAGATAGATAGATAGATAGATAGATAGATAGATAGATAGATATGAAAGGCACTATACAATAGATAGATAGGAAAGGTGCTATAAAATACATAGATAGATGGAATGGAAAGGTGCTATATAATAGACAGATAGATAGGAAAGGTGCTATAAGATAGATAGATAGACAGATATATTTGAAAGGCACTATATAAAGATAGATAGGAATGGTGCTATAAAATAGATAGATAGATAGATAGATAGATAGATAGATAGATAGATAGATAGATAGATAGATAGATAGATAGATAGATAGATAGATAGATATGAAAGGCACTATACAATATATGGATAGATAGGAAAGGTGCTATAAAATAAATAGACAGATAGAGAGAGAGAGACATGAAAGGCACTATAATATGGATAGATATAGACAGTGGCCTGAATGTGGATCCCAATGCCCCAGCACAGTGACAGGGCCACTGGTCTATAAAAATGTCACTGTCCTTTGGGTGATACATTAACCCGAGGTCCTGACTCTGTGTGTTCATAACAAATCCCTGCCTATATTTGGTAAAGAGTAGGGTGTTTCCTGATGCCCTGATAAAACTGACCACCATGGCTTGGTCAATCATTCCTTGTCTCTAATTGGCTAACTCTCTCTCACCCCTTCACCACCTAACAGCTAATGGGTGGTGAGAGTACTGGCGCAAAATGGCTGCTGTCCCCTCATTCAGGTGGTTGCTGCACATTACTGGTAGCTGAAGTGGCTCGCAACTCACTGCTTAAAGTGCTGTGAAAACTGATGAAAGAGCTGTGTACTGTAGAAATAAAAAAAATATAGATAATGAAAGGCACTATATAGCACATCAAACATAGATTATATCAAAGATACATAGAGAGATAATGAAAGGCACTATAAAATATATGAGATAGATAGATAGATAGATAGATAGATAGATAGATAGATAGATAGATAGATAGATAGATAGATAGATAGATAGATAGATAGATAGATAGATAGATAGATAGATAGATAGATAGAATTGAAACATTTTACAGTTTATTAACGATAGAAGGAAATAAAGGCACTATATATTAAAGAGAGACAAACATATATGTCATATCATAGCCTGGTGTCTCCAGACTTGCTCAGTACAGGACAGTGAGGGTGTGGGTGTGACAGCATTCCACGATGGACTGGCACCCCATGGTTGATAGACTGGCACGCCATCCAGGGTTGGTTCCTCCCCTGCCCGTATGCTTCTTGTGTGAGCTGTGGCTTCCTGTAGTCCTAAACTGAGATTAAGTTTAGAGAAGAGATGGGTGGGCTTTGTTAGACTCCAAACCAGCTGTTACTTAACAAAATCCTGACATCTTTTCCAAGCAACTTTAAGCACTGTGTATAGAATCAAATCACTGAGTGTTAGTAACAGTAGAATAATATTAATAATACTAGTAGGCTAATACATTTTATGCATATTGCACATTTCTCAGCTCTAAATATTGGAAGGCACTCCATAACTTAAGAAACTTTAAATATCTAGCATGTTTCTTACAGAAGACTTTATTAAATAAAGCGTCATATAAAACTCATAGATAGATAAGTAGTTAGAAAGGAAGGCACTATAAATTAAAGATAGGCAGAAAGACAGACTGACAGACATCTTTGGCTCACTCAGTCAGATGTTAACCGGATGCCCACCCCAGAGCCACACTGACAGGTGGTCCGGCGCTCTTTCCCTCTCTTAATAAGGACAAACTGTTCTACCGCAGCGTGTGCCCGGGGGATCGCTGAGCTCTTGATGTCAGATTCCGCTCCCCTCCCCCCGCTCCAAATTCATCTCTGACCTCTGCCTCTATTCCCCCCGGACCCCCGAAGCTTCTCGAAATAATGAGCCGCACTAATGAAGCCGGCCCCGCACAAACAGGTGATTAGCATAATCATTTCGCTGAGATTACTTACTGGGCTCTAATTTGGGAAAATGGTTTTATAACGATGGCATCTCGGGGAAAAAAAGTGTGACTGGGGGATGGTGGTGGTGGTGGTGGGGGGGAGTTTGGATGCAACACTCGAAGTGTTAAATCTGAAGATGTGCGCTGGGGGAGGACGATTTAAATGGGGAGCGGTGATATTGTCAGTTAATGGGGCTCAACCTTCACGTCTTGAAAGGAGACCCGCATCCCCATGAGGACATTTCTCCACTTTAGAATAGAGAGCCCCTGCAGCCCGCCTGTATGTTTTATAGTGCCTTTCTATAGTGAACTCGATCAACTGTAATAAATATGACAATCAATAAACCATTAGAGAATATCGTCAGAATCAAACCCCAGTACACAGTTTGCACCAGTAAAGTAATTGCAACCAATAGCAAACGTGTATAACGTAGTTATATACATTTAAAATAATTCAGTGTTTAAGGAAGTTATAGCATGTTTTCTGATGGAGAAGTAAAGTTTGCTTTTGTGGTGTATGGCGTCCTACAGGTGTGCGAGCTTATCGAATATAACCCACCATAAATCAGCTTCCATAACCTCGAAAACTTTCAGTACGCATGGAAAAATAAATCTGCTAATTTTTTCCCCGGGTCCACCCTGCGTGGAGTTTGCATGTTCTCCCCGTGTCTGCGTGGGTTTCCTCCGGGCACTCCGGTTTCCTCCCACGGTCCAAAGACATGCAGGTTAGGTGGATTGGTGATTCTAAATTGGCCCTAGTGTGTGCTTGGTGTGTGGGTGTGTTTATGTGTGTCCTGCGGTGGGTTGGCACCCTGCCCGGGATTGGTTCCCTGCCTTGTGCCCTGTGTTGGCTGGGATTGGCTCCAGCAGACCCCCGTGACCCTGTGTTCGGATTCAGCGGGTTGGAAAATGGATGGATGGATGGATGGGTTTTTTCCCCCAGCGTGTAAAGATATGCGGTTCACCAGGAACAATATGGTTAAAAGGGGCGTGTCCTTATGCAAATATCGTAACTTCGGCGTTACTGAAACAGCGCTTTACCGTTTTACATTTTACAGTTGTTTACCTTCGCTATTTAACAGTTTTGCACTGTAAAATCAACAGAGATTTTTCAGTGTAACTGCAATGTATCAGTAAACGGTATGTAGCAAATTTTGAAGGTAGAAAAATATTGATTTTACAGAAATAGTTAAATGTATTGTTTAAGATATACAGTTAATTTTGACTAGAACATAAGGTAACTTTCCTTTTTTCAGAAAAAGGTATTTTACTTTCACCATTTACAGTATTTTTTACAGTTAAATTTACTGACATTTTTTACAAAAGTGTTTTTCAGGCAGAATTGTATCCATTTCTTCATACAGTACGTTTCCCAGCCCTGATTGGTTTCTGCCTGTCACCTGACAGCACCTCTGTAACCTGAGACCCTCAACTGAGATTAAGCCAGTTGGATATCAGAAGAGATTACAGCAGTGGTTCTCAAACTGTGGGGTGGGCCACCCTAGGGGGGGCGCGAAGTAACAAAAAGGGGGGCGCAAAGATGTGGAAAAAAGAAAACAAGAATCGAAAATATGAAAAATACATCTATTGAAACCAAAACAAATTAAATTAAACTACATTCTGGTACTAGAAAAATAAATATAGAGTTAGATAAATGTCGATAAAAGTTAAGTAGGTATAATAAAATATGCATCTATGATAAGTCATTAATTAAAAAAGAACAAATTGGTATTAGATAGATAGATAGATAGATAGATAGATAGATAGATAGATAGATAGATAGATAGATAGATAGATAGATAGATAGATAGATATGAAAGGCACTATATAATAGATAGACAGAAAAGGTGCTATAAAATACATAGATGGATAGGAAAGGTGCTATAAGATAGATAGATAGATAGATAGATAGATAGATAGATAGATAGATAGATAGATAGATAGATAGATAGATATGAAAGGCACTATATAATAGATAGACAGAAAAGGTGCTATAAAATACATAGATGGATAGGAAAGGTGCTATAAGATAGATAGATAGATAGATAGATAGATAGATAGATAGATAGATAGATAGATAGATAGATAGATAGATAGATAGATATGAAAGGCACTATATAATAGATAGACAGAAAAGGTGCTATAAAATACATAGATGGATAGGAAAGGTGCTATAAGATAGATAGATAGATAGATAGATAGATAGATAGATAGATAGATAGATAGATAGATAGATAGATAGATAGATAGATAGATAGATAGATAGATAGATAGATAGATAGATAGATAGATAGATAGAAATCCATTTATTTTATCTGCTCTTGTGAGCGGGTTTTCATTTTCGGCCTTGCATCCGTGTGTTCAGGTCATTGAAATGTTGAAATATATCCGCCAGACATGCCAGTCTTGCACACCACTCATCACTTGAAAGCAACTTAGCGTCATCACACCTCTGATTTGTCAAAAACACTTTTAGTTCTTGCAGCTCATACACACGGGACAAGCAACGGACCTCCGTATGCAGCAACAGCACTTTATGCTCCGCTCCCATTTCCCCACACAATGATGCAAACATGTGACTTTTTACAGGTCTTGTCTTCACAAAGTTTATCATGCGCACAACAACATCTGGGTCTGCTGGTAATGTCTTGGCAACGAGTGCCTCACGGTGCAGAAAACAACGCGTCGCAATTTCACATCTCTCACTCTGCTTCCAAATCCTTTGGTGCGCCCGAACATGGTGGCTGGTCCATCACTTATGCAGTTTTCCCATTGAAGTCCTCCTTGCTCAAGGTACTTTGATACAACTCGAAAAATTTCCTCTCCTGTTGTTCTTTCTGGCAATTCCTTGCAAAAACAGGAAGTTTTCTCTGATGGTGTCTCCATCTACAAAGCGCACATTTGCCAAAAGTTGTGCGTGTCCACTGATATCCGTAGATTCATCGAGTTGCAATGCAAATTTTCCACTGGTGTGCGACTTTTCCAAAACGATCCTTTCAATGTCTGCAGACATGTCATCAATGCATCTGGCGATTGTATTATTTGAGAGAGGGACTTGGGCAATTTCTTTAAGAGCGCCAGGGCATGGCATCTCATTTACAATGATTTTGCAGGCAGGTAGTAATAATGTCTCTGCCACCGTGTGTGCCTGTTTTGATTTGGTGATGAGTTCAGCAACTTGGTAGCTTAGCTTTGAGAGCTCTCTCATGCGTCTTTGTGGTCTTCCTCACTTAAGCTGGCTGTTTCTTAATCCTTTTCACGAAGTTGAATAAAATAGTCTGTGTTCTTGTTTTGAAGTGACGGGCGTTTAAGTTTGCTAGGAACCATGGCACTGTTGGACAGCTTTTCCCCCACATACCAAGCATAACGGAATCGGCTCGGTTGGTTCCGCGGTAAAAGTAAATCCAAAGGAAAGATAACTTTCATTGTATTGTCTTGAGCTCACCTTTTTTGCTTTCTTCTGACCACTACTCATACCAGGGCCTTCATCTCGGTCACAATTTTCACCAGGACCCAGTTCGGATCGTGTACTTTTTCTTTTCAGATACAGGCAGTCCCCGGGTTACGTACGTGATAGGGACTGTAGGTTTGTACTTAAGTTGAATTTGTATGTAAGTCGGAACAGGTACATTATTTTAATAAATGCTCTTGTTGACTGACTGTAACCAAGTGCTCTGCCAATGAATGATGGAGGTTCACCTCTCTCTGACCTTTTTATTATTTCTACTTTATTTTCAATGGTGATGGCTTTTCTCTTCTTTACTGTATCACCAGCACTTGCATCAGATTTGCATTTCAGAGACATTCTTGAAAGGTGAAGACAAAAGGTTAAGATGAGCTCTTCTGCACAGCACTACATACACTATCACAGCAGGAAGGCAGCAGTCGTCAACACGTCTGATGTACTGACAAGAGACAACTTTCTGCTATGTATGTACAAGCAGGCTTGCTATTGAGAACGACTCGGGCCAGCGAGGGGGGGTTCATCACTCGCCCACCACACAGTCACCTCCACTACAGTATGCTGCCTACAGCGTCTGTCCACCGAGAACGAACACGGTGCGGCCAAAGACGGGTAGTGAATCGCCCAACCCCAATTCAACAGGCTGCCAATCCGAGGCACACTACAATGCTACCCCTGCTGCCCCGTTCAGCCACATCCGGGTCACCGCTTGCAGCATTACCAGCCGTGTGTGCTGGGCGGGCAGTGAAACGTCCCCCTCAACAACAACAACAACATTTATTTATATAGCGCATTTTCATACAAATAATGTAGCTCAAAGTGCTTTAAAAGACAAAGACATAACTACACATTGTGACGTTTTTAAAGCTATAACATTAATTAAACACTATCCCAAATGATTTTGTTTTGTTTTCTTATACCATACTTTTCAACTACATATAATCTGATCCATTTATGAAATAAACATCATAATTTGGTGGACAGGAATGACAGTTGGCTTAAGTAACTTACTTGTAGCATTACCAGCTGTGTGTGCTGGGCAGGGCAGTGAAACGCCCCCCTCCACTCCAGCCAGGCTGCGTCCAGTCAGGAGCAGTAGCTGCGGCGGCATAGTGGGCGGGCAGCGAACCATCATCCTGAGCGATAGCTGTGGCCCCGGTGACTATCCTGGTGGTCACCGCTTACTGCCGGGAGCCGCCCGAGGGACACTACACTGCACAAGCAGCAAAATCGCCCCCCACCAGCCACCGATTGCAGCATCCCCAGGCCGAAGATGACATAGCGGCAGTTACTGAGGCACGTGCGTCGCAGCTGCGTCCTCGTTCGTAAGTCGTAGGTCGGATGTCCGTAACCTGGGGACTACCTGTATTTATCCATTGCTATCACTACTGTCACAGCCGAAGCATCACTAATTCTACTGTTTGAATGGCAACAGATTAATTAGCCTTGTCAATGTCGCATAGATGAACGAAGACAAATTATTTGCAGTAAATAAATAATAATTTTCAGACCAATTAAGTGAAATTGGATACTTTTCCACAGTACACTTGATGATCTCTCATGGCACACTAATGTGCCGTGGCACAGTGGTTGGGAATCACTGCAGTTTAATCAACTTTAATACAGACTGTTCAACAAAAGGATAACAAGAAAAACATTTAAGGTCAAAATTTAGTTTTTAAATATTGGATTGTTTTTTTTCTTAGTCGGATCCCATTTTATTTTTATAAAATTGAAAACCGTTTATGGTCTTACTTTTATTTGTAAATGAAGGCCATGCACCTATCCTTCTCCACGAAAATCTTTGTCACTTTCTTGTAAAAGTCCTCCTTATATTCCTTTACTTTAAAAAATCTTAATCTTCCATTTTGGCAGTCATTTGTAACAAAAAATAAAAATAAATGGACGTGACTTTCTGATATCGCTAACTTATTGGCGCCTCCGTGTAGAAGAACAGCAGTAACGAGCACCTGTTGGGCTCACATGCGCCCCCTTCAGGACGGCACGGTACTGTCTGCCTCACTAATCCTGTGCCTTTTCACTGCAGTTTTCTGTCCAATCAGCAAGACTAAAAATGTCACACACATTCATTAAAGATATTAGTCAGACGTTGGAAAGTCAGGGTGTATCATAAATGTGCCCTCAAACATTACATTGGCGACAAACAGAGAGACAGCAACAGGCACACGCCAATCGCAGGCATCAACCCCGTATGTGAGGGGGAGCGCAATCTGAGGTGAGGTGAGGCTCGTCGCTGCCACACTTCGCGTTTCTCCCTGGTATTTGAAAAGGAAATGTGCCAATTTAGTAATTTTGACTATAAAAATTATCAAAATTATTGGAATCATACAGAAAACAAATGTATAGCACAGACCAGTGGACACATTTATTTCATGTTATTATTAGTTTTTTTACTTTTCATGATGACACCTGCCTCCCCTGACCGCACGTCTCTGGCTTCAGCAGGTCTGGCTCAAAGTCTCATGGACAGCATGTGGTAGGTGATTAGTGATTTGATATACTTTGTTAACTGTCTTTTTGTGTGACCTTCCGGGGTTAGAGTGCAGGATTAGCCATTGTAGAGCGCCCCCTAGCAGGACTAGCCATTCTAGAGCGCCCCATGGGGCAGTTTTTAGGTTAAGGGTGTTGCTCAAGGGACCAATGGTGAAGAATCCCTTCTGGCAATAAAGGGATTTGAACCAGTAACCTTCCAGATATCTGTGTAGATCTTTAGCCTCTGTTATGGTGTATAAAATCCGTATATTTTGGTTTAATTTTCCATTATATTTTGTTCGAGACAAGACAACAGATGAACTACATTTAGGACAAATCAAGGCATATCCTCTTTACTTACACCTCACTTTTATAACAGTTGTTCATAGCATAGTGCTAAAATGGTTTTACAGCCTGGGAAAGGATGCTGAGCCAATACCTTAGGTTGTTGATTACTTTATGGATGGACATCTGGGACAAAAATTTGGTTTACAGCCTGGGAAAGATGGACATGGCGATGTTTTAGGCAACATCAAAAAACTTTATTATCTGGGAAAAGAGTTTAAGCAAAATTCATCAATCATATTGACAGCCAGCCAATCAGGTGCATGTGTTGTGAAACCACGGCATGACATTTCATAATAAATATGCCTCATTTGAAAGCAACGTTAGAAGAAGAGAAACAGCGATGAAGGAAGAGCAACATCAGAGAAGACAACAAAGACACGTGTGACCAGTTTTCATCAGATCATCAGTTAACAGCATTTTCATGAACGTTGATTGCTAAATCAAATGCCACCCTGGGACATTCATCCTTGTCATCTGTAACTTTTTCGTAAGCTTTTTCTAAAGACTATATATATTCAGACTTTCCTATCAGTACCTATTTTCTATTATTCTTTGTTCCAATGGTATTATTATTATTCCTGTAATAAATGCTGCTTTTAACTTTCTATGCTTTGTCTTAATGTCTAGAGTAATTGAAGTAATAAGTTCGATTTCTTTGAGCACCTACAGCAGCCAGAGTTTTGCCATTACCTCTGTGCTGCGAGGTTTATTAAGGCTGAGGGTGTGAGCTTCACCCAATAGTAGGGAACAGGACATAAAGTAAGGTATTCTTGGCTGATAAATGTCCTATAGTCAAGAGTGCTGAGTCTTTGTGTGTTTAAATGTATTCTTGTAGACCAAAAGTAATATTTAGGTCTGAGATATCACTAAAACATCATATGTTGATCGTGCCGATAATTAGTAAGTCTCTTGAAGTGCTGAGTGACAGGCTGTAGATAGATAGATAGATAGATAGATAGATAGATAGATAGATAGATAGATAGATAGATAGATAGATAGATAGATAGATAGATAGATAGATAGATAGATAGATAGATAGATAGATAGATAGATAGATAGATAGGACATGAAAGGCACTATATGATAGATAGATTTGAAAAGCACTATATAATAGATGGATAGATGGATGCGTAAAGGAGTATATAATAAGATAGATTTGAAAGGCACTATGTAATAGATAGATAGATAGATAGATAGATAGATAGATAGATAGATAGATAGATAGATAGATAGATAGATAGATAGATAGATAGATAGATAGATAGATAGATAGATAGATAGATAGATAGATAGATAGATAGATAGATAGATAGATACTTTATTAATCCCAAGGGTAAATTCACATACTCCAGCAGCAGCATACTGATACAAAGACAATTTATTCCTAAAAGCACTTTGTGTGGTTTAAAGTGCTAGAGGTTAATCAGCGTGTGTGTGTCATTTGTAGGGCACTGTTGTGGTTAGGGTCTGTGTGTATACGTATCGCTATGTATGTGTGTGTTCATCTTAAAGTGCAACAGTAGACCAACCCGATAACGAACTTGATGAGTACACTTACCCTTGAGGGAAAACAGGTAAAGGGTAAGTAGAAGGAAATACTACGATAATACAGCCTCAGAACCACCACTTCACCCTGATATAGTGCCTTTCCCAAGAAGTTTCACAGGTACAGTTCAGTTCTGTTTTTATTTTTACAGTTTGAGTTTTGGCAAATGAATCGATGCTTTAAGGGTTTCACTGTGACACAAGCAAACCACTGGTCTCAAGTACAAGAGCCTCACTACTCGGGGGGGTGGGGTGGGGGTGATTATTCGTATAGTGGCACATGGCACACTGCAGCACATGAATGAAGGCATATTTGAATGTGCAATGCCATGCAGGTTCACAGGGAAACATAGCCTATGACTTCAAATCCCACTACTGACACCACGTGACCATAGGTTTAGGTTTAGGTTTCTTTATTTAGTCATGTTTACACAGGAAAACATGAAATTTGCCTTCTCGGTTGCATCTAATAACAGGTAACAGACAGAATGAAATAAAACAGACAAATAGAAATAAGAAAGGTTAAGGTAAGGCAGTCAAATGAAACTAATTGTATCTCAAACATTGTAAGTCACTTTGGAAAAAGGCATCAGGGGAATATTACATCATAATAAGAGCAACAACCTGTCACCAAGCACATTGACTCTCATCATTCCCAATTCAACTCACCTGAACATTCTTAATGATGAGAAAGGAAAACCGGAGAACTCACCCAGATCTGGTGAAACAGACCCCACATAGATAGTGAACAGGCAGGGGATTCAAAGCCAAGTATAAGGGATCAATAGGGAAGCAACACCACCCAATATAAAGATAAAATCATATTGTCTGACTTAAGGGGCACAGGGTCCAGGAGCCAATCCTATTAGCCTAGGAAATAAGGCAGGAAGCAATCCTGGACAGGGCGTCAGTCAATTTGAGGGCCTACCAGGTTTTGAAAAGGTTGCTTTTTTTATTATTATATATTAACATACAGTACCTATCAGAAATCCTCACCCCCTTGGAGGTTTCCACATTTTATTGTTACACAACTTTAAGATGCCAGTGGATTGAATTTGGCTTCAATGGATCAACAGAGAAAGACCGTTTAATGTCATAGTGCAAACTGGTCTCTGCAAAGTGCTCTATATTAATTATAAATATAAGACACTAACTAACTGAGTGCAAATATATTCAACCCCCATCCCACCTAATGTGACACATCCCTGGAGCAGTCCATTGGTTATTAGAGGTCACATGATCAGTTCAGTAGTGATCACCTGTCTGGGGTCTTAGTGGATCGCAGTCTAAACACACCTGGAGTGGCGCAGTGGTAGCGCTGCTGCCTCACAGTATCTACCTGACAGGTAGGAGACCAGGGTTTGCATCCCAGGACCTTTCTGTGTGGAGCTGGCATGTTCTCCCTGTGTCTACATTGTGGGTCTCTTCCGGGTGCTCTGGTTTTCTCCCACTGTCCAAAGACACGCAGGTTGAGGTGAATTGGAGATGCTAAATGGGCCCATGTGTGTGTGTTTGCCCTATGATGGACTGGCACCCTGTCCGGGATTTGTTCTGCCTTGTGCTAACCCCACAACCCTAGTCTGGATTAAGTCGGTTAGAAAAATGATATTACACTTGAATGTGGAAGGATCAACTTGCAGTGAGTCAGGATTGGGGGCTGACCTACTCAATGAAGACAAAAGAACAAACCAAAAGTCATCGACCATGCCAAGTGTTCACCAACCTTTTTTTTTTTTTAATTTTATTTATTATTTTATTGTAATCATTCCATACAAATAGATCAATTTATAACAAAAAAAATTGAAGACAACCTTAATAAGACTCCTAAATCACCACTGGTGCCGCTCATTGGTTTTAGAAGTCACGTCATTAGTTCAATGGACATCACCTGTCTGGGGGTTCGGTTGATTGTCATCTAACTTGTGGTAAGTCAGGATGGGGAGGCTGACCTACTCAATTAAGACAAAAAGAACACAATACAATTTATTTTTGTATAGCCCAAAAACATACAAGAAGTGCCACAATGGGCCTTAACAGGCCCTGCCTTTTGACAACCCCCCCAGCCTTGACTGTCTAAGAAGACAAGGATAAACTCCCAAAATAAAACCGTAGTAGGGAAAAAAAATGGAAGAAATCTTGGGAAAGGCAATTCAAACAGAGACCCCTATCCAGGTAGATTGGACATGCAATACAATACACAGAACAGAACACAAGTAATCCTCAATACAATATGAAATAGAAATATTTCAAGTACCAAGCAGAATTTAACAGGAGATGATATCACATAATAGGATTTGGATTTGTTCAGAGTCCTGGAGACCTCACTGGGCCACCCAAACCGATGAAAGGACCCCTCTACCCGATGATTCCTGCGATGCTCCATCAGAGATGACTTTTCCTTAGGCAGGCAGAACAACTTGGCAGGTGGGCCGTGGCACCAAGTGCCATATTTGAGTACCGAGAAGAGAAACAGAAGAGGTGAGGGTTAGTATCCAATTCTAACTATCATGTTACTTATGTTTTAGTGCTAATGACTAACAACAGAGATGCAGTCTGTACAGTTAATCAGCAGCTCTAGTCAGGGTGTGCTAAACTGAAACAGTGAGTTTTCAGCCGGGATTTGAAGCTGAGACCGATAGGGCATCTCTTATAGTAGCAGGCAGACCACTCCACAGTTTAGGGGCCCCCTGTAACTAAAAGCTCGACCTCCCACTGTGATTTTATTAATCCTTGGAATCATAAGCAGACCGGCATATTGAGATCTTAATGTGAGCTCAGGTTTATAAGTAATGATAAGTTCAAACAAGTAAGCCGGACCTCGGCCATTTAAGGCTTTATATGTTAAAAGGAGGAATTTGAAATCTGCCCTAAACTTAACCAGGTGCCAGTGTAAGGATTTAAGAACTGGAGTTATGTGTTCGTATTTTCTTGTTCTTGTAATAATTCTTGCAGCAGCATTTTGGATTAACTGGCTGTATAAAGAACAGTTTGAACATCCAGTGAACACCGCATTGCAGTAGTCAGTCCTACTAGAAATAAAGGCATGAATTAATTTCTCAGAATCCTGCTTATTTAGAAATGCCTTAATTTCCCAACATTTCTACGATGGAAGAGACCTGATTTAGACAACTTTGTAATTTATGCTTTAAACAATATGCTAGAATCAAAGATAACTCCTAGATTGATTGCAGGCTGACTCAGTAAAATTAATGGTGATTCCAGCTGAGTTAAATAATGACAAAATATTGTTGTGATCAGCGTCATTCCCTCCAATAATTAACATCTCTGTTTTATCGGTGTTTAAAGACAAGTAGTTCTTATTCATCCACTCCTTTAATTCACTTAAAGACAACATCAAAGAAACTTCATTTGATCTAAATGAAAGGTATAACTAGGTGTCATCTGCATACAAATAAATATTAGCATGATGAGTTCTAATGATAAATCCCAGTGAAAGCGTGTAAAGTGAAACAGTAAAGGTCCCAGTACTGAGTGCTGCGGGACACCATATCTCACTTCTGTGTATAATGATGGAGTCCTGTCAGCACATTTCTGTACGTACTGGAATCGATTTAATAAATAAGAACAAACCAAAAGTCATTGACCACGCCATGTATTCACCCACCTTAATAAGACCCTCCTAAATCACCACTTATCAAGAGGCACCCGGAGCACATCTGGGTGCATCATAAAAGGGGCCGCCTCACTCCATGGAGTCGGGAGGAAGAGGACGGAGCTTGCGGGATAGGAGTGGAGGTGGCAGAAGAAAAGAGAGAAAAAAGGAAAGAGAAGGACTGAGTTTATTGGGGTTTGTGCACTGTGTGTATTGTGCTAAAGAAGGAAGACAATAAATGTGTGTGTTTTTGGACTTCTGAGTGTGCGTGTCTGTTTGTAGCTGGGCTGATCGTCACACGAATTAAAACAACAACACTGGCTGACAGGATACTACTACACCATCGACCCGTTTTACACATGTTCTGAGAAAATGGACGTCATAAAGCGGTGACGCTCACAAATCCTCACAGTAGTTACACTAATGCACAGTAAGTCATACTAAGGTACACAATTAAACAGATTACTGATTTGTTAAACTGTAAAAGCTTACAGAAATGGAACTGACTGACAAGTCACAAATCATATTGCTTATGATATGACTAGTACCTTAAAATACTTGCTTGAGTACCTGCTGTTGCACAAAAGTCTCAACGATGTTAGACACGTCAAGTTGTCTGACGCGCTCGTTTTTCGTATTGAGAGTACAGCCAAGCCACTAAGTCTGTCTGGCGACGTGGTGCTTCTAAGGTCATTTTTGATGAGTTTTAACTTGGAGAACGATCGTTCACACGCAGCAACAGTCACTGGCGTAGTCAGCAGTAACAAGTAAGCTGTGCAAACGTCACTGAAAGTAGATGACAGTGCACATTGATCTATCAGTAACGGTCCAGCTACTTTGAAAACAGTCGACTTGGTTAACAGGATGGATTAAACACATGCACAAAATGATAACAATTGAGCGGAAAACGGCAGTGAAATGTCGGTGCTATAGCGTTCAAGGAGAAGATCGGAAGCAGCATACAGTTCATCGTCAGCCATCGAGGTCAGAGTTGATGGTAACAAGACAATGAATGTTGAAGCCACTGCATTGAGACTGTGAAATCGCTGTTTTAGTTAAGTTATTAAAATTTTTTTTAAAATTTATATGGCCCTGAGTGGACTCCCAAAGCTCGTCGGCCCTTAATCTGCACAATCCATTGCTACATATATGACATAAACAAAATTTAATTAAACTTTAAAGTAACAATCTAAAAAAACACTCATTTTTTATGTAAAAAGTAATAGCCATTCATTATAATTATGAAATACTAGGGAGCTCGGCCCCCTGCTCACTTTGCTCGCCCAGAGGAAGAGGATGGCAAAGAAGAAGTGGGATAGTCAGAGAGATGTAGAAAGTAGACAAGAGTACAAGGAGATAAGGCACAAGGTGAAGAGAGGGGTGGCGAAGGCTAAAGAAAAGGAATATGATGAGTTGTATGAGAGGTTGGACACTAAGGAGGGAGAAAAGGACCAGTGGGCGAGAGAGAGGGACCGAGCTGGGAAAGATGTGCAGCAGGTTAGGATGATAAAAGATAAAGATGGAAACTTACTCACAAGTGAGGAGAGTGTGTTGAGCAGATGGAAAGAGTACTTTGAGAGGCTGATGAATGAAGAGAACAAGAGAGAAGAGGTTGGATGATGTGGAGATAGTGAATCAGGAAGTGCAACGGATTAGCAAGGAGGAAGTAAGGACAGCGATGAAGAGGATGAAGAATGGAAAATGCGTTGGTCCAGATGACATACCTGTGGAAGCATGGAGGTGTTTAGGAGAGATGGCAGTGGAGTTTCTAACCAGATTGTTTAATGGAATCTTGGAAAGTGTGAGGATGCCTGAGGAGTGGAGAAGAAGTGTACTGGTGCCGATATTTAAAAATAAGGGGGATGTGCAGGACTGCAGTAACTACAGGGGGATAAAATTGGTGAGCCACAGCATGAAGTTATGGGAAAGAGTAGCTGAAACTAGGTTAAGAAGTGAGGTGATGATTAGTGAGCAGCAGGATGGTTTCATGCCAAGAAAGAGCACCACAGATGTGATGTTTGCTCTGAGGGTGTTGATGGAGAAGTTCAGAGAAGGCCAGAATTGCGTCTTTGTGGACCTGGAGAAAGCATATGACAGGGTGCCTCGAGAGGAGCTGTGGTATTGTATGAGGAAGTCGGGAGTGGCAAAGAAGTACGTAAGAGTTGTACAGGATATGTACGAGGGAAGTGTGACAGTGGTGAGGTCTGTGGTAGGAGTGACGGAGGTGGGATTACATCAGGGATCAGCTCTGAGCCCTTTCTTATTTGCAATGGTGATGGTCAGGTTGACAGACGAGATTAGACAGGAGTCCCCGTGGACTATGATGTTTCCTGATGACATTGTGATCTGTAGCAATAGTAGAGAGCAGGTTGAGGAGACCCTGGAGAGGTGGAGATATGCTCTGGAGAGGAGAGGAATGAAGGTCAGTAGGACTACCAAGACAGAATACATGTGTGTGAATGAGAGGGAGGTCAGTGGAATGGTGAGGATGCAAGGAGTAGAGTTGGCGAAGGTGGATGAGTTTAAATACTTGGGATCAACAGTACAAAGTAATGTGGAAGAGAGGTGAAGAAGAGAGTCACAGGCAGGGTGGAGTGGGTGGAGAAGAGTGTCATGAGTGATTTGTGACAGACGGGTATCAGCAAGAGTGAAAGGGAAGGTCTACAGGATGGTAATGAGACCAGCTATGTTATATGGGTTAGAGACGGTGGCACTGACCAGAAAGCAGGAGACAGAGCTGGAGGTGGCAGAGTTAAAGATGTTAAGATTAATGCATTGGGTGTGATGAGGATGAACATGATTAGAAATGAGGACATTAGAGGGTCAGCTCAAGTTGGATGGTTGCGAGAAAAAGTCAGAGAAGCAATATTGTGTTGGTTTGGACATGTGCAGAGGAGAGATGCTGGGTATATTGGGAGAAGGATGCTATGGATGGAGCTGCCAGGGAAGAGGAAAAGAGGAAGGCCTAAGAGAAGGTTTATGGATGTGGTGAGAGAGGACATGCAGGTGATGGGTGTGACAGAACAAGATGCAGAGGACAGATTAATATAGAAACAGAGGATCCACTGTGGCAACCCCTAATGGAAGCAGCCGAAAGAAGAACAAGAAGATCAGTTCCTGTTAATGGAAATTGCCCAAATGTTGATAGAAACCTTTCTTTTGTACCTGATACTTGTATGCAAAATTTGGTTGACCTAACTGAAAGCGTACGCAAGTTATCGTGTTTACACACACACACACACACACACACACACACACACACACACACACACACACAGACATGATTCCAACAATGGTATATTCAGACTCAGGGAGGTCGAAATCATTGACATTCATTAAAATCTCGACATCAAATCTACTTCATATACGAATAAGTAAAATGGGATCATGAGTGGCAGGAGATAAAGTGATTGGTAGGGAAAGCTTTATTTTACTGTTTTGGATGTGCGCTCCATAACCCCGATAATGGCATATATGACACAGCACTGTTTGTTACGGAATGAAGACTACAAGTAAAATGTAGAAAACTCCAGTACCTGTAAGTTGTATGTGTTTATTAGGCTGGTCGTTACAATATTATATGAATTGATTAATTTTGTTAATACAGTATATTTTGTTAATATAGTTTTGTTTTGTAAATAAATACAACTATTCGCTAAACTAATCTACTGTATATCATTTTTAAAGTAGCTGTTCTGTTATCCGTCTTTTCTCTTATTCATAACGGCCTCGGTCCCAACCCCATGACAGATTGTTGAGGATTTACTGTACTTTGTAGAAGGTCCTCAATTCCAGCTTTGAGTCTTCTTGAGTAAGACTCTACAACCTTAACGCACCTGGACTCGGGCAAATTGTCCCCTTTCATCATGCCAGCTCTTCTCAAACTCTGTTAGATCAGATGGGAAGCGTCTTCATGTCTCACCACAGGTGTTCTATGCCTGGACCACTCAAGGATGCTCTAACGTGGTCTTGGCTGTTTGCTTCAGGTCATTAATGTTCTGAAAGGTAAATCATTGCCCCAGTCTGAGATGGTGTGTGGTCTGCAGCAGGTTTTCTTTGAGAAGTTCTTGGTATTTGGCTTCATTTGTCCTTCCCTCAATTCTGACCCGTCTCTCTCTGTCCATCACTGTGCCTCAGTGTAGAGATGATGCCAGGCGGGGAATACGCCGTGCCTGGTCTTCACGAGAATTTCTGCTTGGAGTTCTGCTCAGAGAGTTCAGTTTTTGCCTCATCGGACCAGAGAGTCTTTGTCTTTTTGCTCTCAGAGTCCTTTGGCATTTCACTGTTGGAATAATGCTGAGACATTCATCCCCCCAACAGAATGGTGGACTATCTCCCCAATCAGAGGTGTTGTGTACTCTGCAGCAGGTTTTCTTCTTCATGGTCCCCTCTGTATCCTGACCAGTCCCCTCACTTCCTGTTGCTGAGGATCACCCACATATGATGCCACCAGCACCATGTTTCACCATAGGGACGCCATTAGGCAGTGGGGGTGACCAGTGCCTGGTCTTCAGCAGACATAGTGCTTCGAATTCTGCTCAAAGAAACTGGGCCAACTGAATTGACATCTTCTAGAAAGTCACGTGTGAACCTGGGTTTATCAAAGAAGCCACAATTCACACTGTATGGCAGGATAAAAAAAATCAAGTCAGTTAGCCCCCCCAAACCCCCCACAAATTCATCCTTGCTTTTTGTCTCATCGGACCAGAGAGTCTTTGTCCTTCTGCTCTCAGAGTTGTTTAAATTTCACTTGGGATTTCTTTCTTTGATGGAATGCTGCTGAGATATTCGTCCCCCGACACAATGGTGAACCTTTGCCCCAGTCTGAGGTGGTCTCCACTCTATAGCAGGTTTTCTACAAGGTCCTCTCTGCATTTGGCTGCATTCATCCTTCCCTCAGTTCTGACCAGCCCCCCTGATCCTGCAGTTCCATAGCTTGATGTTGCCACCACTATGTGTCACTACCGTGATGGTGCTAAGCAGCACCAGACTTACTATTTGGAGGTCTGCCCAAAGAGTTCAGTTTTTGTTTCATCGGACCAGAGAGTCTTTGTCTTCATGTCCCCAGTGTTGTTTAAATGCCAAAAGGGTTCACAAACACTGTCCTAAACTATCATAATCCTTTTGATCCAAGAATTTCTTCCATCTGCGCTCCTCTACGATACCATCGATGGAGAGCTGCTGTGATGGCCGTCCATCCAACTAGTTCTCCCAACTCAGCAGAGGATTCCTGAAGCTTTGTTAGACTGACCATTGAGTTTCTGGTTACCCCCCTGCCCTTGGTTCTTCTTTCTTGGTAGCGAAAGAGTTACTGGTGGTCCCAAATGTTTTCTGTTTCACATTTGTTGCATCAAGCCCCTCTGATCCTGCACTCCCATAGCGTGTTGCTGCCACCACCATGTGTTACTGTAGAGATGGCGTTAAGCAGATGATGAGCCGTGCTTGGTCTTCATCAGACTTAGTGCTTGGAGTTCTGCTTAGAGAGTTCAGTTTCTGCTTCATCAGACCAGAGAGTCTTTGTCCTCCTGCTCTCAGAGTCCTTTAAATGCCATTTGTCATTTCATTAATGGAATGCTGCTGAGATATTCATCTCCCCAACAGAATGGTGGACCATCGCCACAGTCTGAAGTGGCGTGTACTCTGCAGCAGGTTTTCTTCAAGGTCCCCTCTGTATTGTGCTGCATTCATCCTGACGAGTTCCTCTCACTCCCTATTTCTGCAGATCACCCACATATGATGCCACCACCACAATGTTTCACCATAGGGATGACATTAGGCATTAGGGGCGAGCAGCAGACATATTGCTTGGAGTTCTGCTCAAAGACCTCCATCGGACCACAGAACCATCTTTCTCCTTCTCTATGAGTCCCTCAAACCTGTGTTTCCCAACCATTGTGTCATGACCAACATTTGTGTTGTTGGCTGTCACCCGGTGTGTCACGAGGTGCTATTGTTGATAATGGTAGTTGATTGTAGTGGGTCGGAGCTCCAACAATCATTCTAGACCCCCACCTCCCAATTGCACTCAATTCCTTCCAATATTCTCATGATCACGCTCAAGTCCTCGAGGGGAACAACGCCCCATTAACGAAACAAGGGCCCCACTCGCTCTGATGGTGGGAGTGCAGGATTTGCCAAGCCCAAATTCTGCTCAGGTGGTCCTGTTTGCTTTTATTCCCCTTGAGATACGTAGGCCAAGAACTCGACTGGAGTCCACTTGTGGCCAACTGAATTGACATCTTCTAGAAAGTCACGCATGTACCTGGGTGTATGGAAGATGCCACAGTTCACACTGCATGGTAGGATAAAAATAAAAACTGATCATTGAGTTCCTGGTTACCCATGCCCCAAATCCCCCCCCCCCCCCCCCCCCCCCCCAACCCCGGCCTAGGTTCTTCTTGCTTCATTACGAAAGACTTCCTGGTGGTCCCAAATGTCTTCTGTTTCTCATTTATTGCATCCACTGTGCTCCTGGGGACACTCGAAACTGTAGGAATGGTCTGATCCCCTTGCCCTGATCTGTGCCTCACCACAATTTGATCATGGAGGTCTACAGAGAGTTCCTTGGACTTGAATTGGGCTTCTTCCATGTGCCCCAGGTACACGCATGCCTTTCTAGAAGACGTCCGATCAATTCAGTTGGCCGCAAGTAGACTCCAATCAAGTTCTTGGCCTACGCATCTCAAGGAGAATTACAGGAAACAGGACCACCTGGGCACCATTTGGAATGCCAGAGCAAAAGGGGGATCTGAATCCTTCTATGAATGAGAGGTTTCAATTTTTGATTTTTGATTAATTTGGAACACTTTCTGAAAACCTGTTTTGCGTTATTGAGGGTAAATTGATGGGTGAAAATGGCAGATGTGTCCATTTCAAATTAAATCAATGACAAAGTATGCAGAAAGTGAAAAGTCTCGATACCTTCCACTGTATATATAATGCATTATGTTGCTTTCTGTCAACCAAGCATGAAACAAATGCAGCCATATTCACGTAACACGACCGTCATTAGCTTTCCATTTCCATGCTGTCTGAGGAATTTGGAGAAAAACCGCAGCCCACAGCCATGGGGAGAAAATGTGACCTCCACCCAAATTGAGGAAGAACCCTTTCTGAAAGATCCATGATCCACCAGCTGTAAACCAATTCTGACATTCTTATCTCTGAGGGGCATGGGAAGTGAAGCCTTGCCTGGAAGAACATGAGATGAGAGCAGGCCAAACAAAGCTCGCCAGTCCTGCCCAGTTCATTCTTCCAAAATAACATCAAGTGGAGTTTTGAAGGTCCATAAAGTCCTACAGTCTACCACACTACTTGGTCACTTATTCCAAGTGTCTGTAGTTCGCTATGTAAAGAAAAATTTCATAATGTTTGTGTGAAATTTCCCCTTAACAAGTTTCTAACTGTGTCCCCGTGTTCTTGATGAACTCATTTTAAAGTCACCGACTCGATCCACTGGACTAATTCCCTTCATAATTTTAAACACTTCAGTCAGGTCTCCTCTTAATCTTCTTTTTCTTAAACTGTAAAGGCTCAGCTCTTTAAATCTTTCCTCATAACTCATCCTCTGTAGCCCTGGACTCAGCCTCGTCGCTCTTCTCTGGACCTTCTCTAGTGCTGTTATGTCCTTTTTGTTGCCTGGAGACCCAAACTGCACCCAGTACTCCAGATGAGGCCTCACCAGTGTGTTATAAAGCTTGAGCAGAACCTCCTGTGACTTTTACTCCACACATCAAGGCGCTATATAACCTGACATTCTGTTAGCCTTCTTAATGGCATCTGCACACTGTCTGGCAGTTCCTAGTGTCAAGTCCACTATGACTCCTAAATCCTTCTCATAAGGTGTACTCTCAATTTAAAGACCTCCCATTGTGTATTCAAGCCTCACATTTTTACTTCCTTCATGTAATTCTTTACATTTACTGACATTAAATTTCATCTGCCACAAATCTGCTCAAGCCTGTATGCTGTCCAAGTCCTTCTATAATGATATAACGGATTCTAAATTATCTGCTAATCCACCTATCTTGGTATCATCTGCAGACATCACCAGCTTGTTACTTACAGTCATATGAAAAAGTTTGGGAACCCCTCTCAGCCCCTCTTAGTGATGCAGTATTTAGTTGTATGAAATTAAATCAAATGTGAAAAACTGGCTGTGCACAAATGTGGGTCCCCTTGTCATTGTGCTGATTTGAATGCCTGTCACTGCTCAATGCTGATTACTTGTAACACCAAATTGGTTGGATGAGCTCGTTAAGCCTTGAACTTCATAGACAGGTGTGTCCAGTCATGAGATATAAAGGGATTTAAGGTGGTCAATCGCAAGTTGTGCTTCCTTCCCTATGACTCTCTTCTAAAGTGTGACAACATGGGATCCTCAAAGCAACTCTCCAAAGATCTGAAAACAAAGATTGTTCAGTCTCCTGGTTTAGGGGAAGGCGACAAAAAGCCATCTGAGAGGTTTAAACTGTCAGTTTCTGTAACTGTAAGGAATGGAATCAGGAAATGGAAGGCCACCGGCACAGTTGCTGTTAAACCCAGCAGGTCTGGCAGGCCAAGAAAAATACAGGAGTGGCATATGAGCAGGATTGTGAGAATGGTTACAGACAACCACAGATCACCTCCAAAGACCTGCAAGAACATCTTTCTGCAGATGGTGTATCTGTACATCGCTCTACAATTCAGTGCAATTTGTCACAAAGAACATCTGTATGGCAGGGTGATGAGAAAGAAGCCCTTTCTGCACTCGCGCCACAAACAGAGTCGCTTGTTGTATGCCAATGCTCATTTAGACAAGCCAGATTCATTTTGGAACAAAGTGCTTTCAACTGATGAGGCAAAAATTGAATTATTTGGTCAAAACAAAAAGCGCTTTGCATGGTGGAAGGAGAACACCGCATTCCAAGAAAAACACCTGCTACCTACTGTCAAATTTGGTGGAGGTTCCATCATGCTGTGGGGCTGTGTGGCTAGTTCAGGGACTGGGGCCCTTGTTAAAGTCGAGGGTCTGATGAATTCAACCCAATATCAACAAATTCTTCAGGATAATGTTCAAGCACCAGTCACAAAGTTGAAGCTATGCAGGGGTTGGATATTCCAACAAGACAATGACCCAAAACACAGTTGGAAATCTACAAAGGCATTCATGTAGAGGGAGAAGTACAATGTTCTGGAATGGCCGCCACAGTCCCCTGACTTGAATATCATCAAAAATCTATGTGATGATTTGAAGCAGGCTGTCCATGCTAGGCAGCCATCAACTTGAACTAAACTGGAGAGATTTTGTATGAAGAATGGTCAACAATACCTCCATCCAGAATCCAGACACTCATCAAAGGCTATAGGAGGACAGCGTCTAGAGGCTGTTATATAAAAGGAGGCCCAACTAAGTATTGATGTCATATCTCTGTTGTGGTGCCCAAATTTATGCACCTGTCTAATTTTGTTATGATGCATATTGCATATTTTCTGTTAATCCAATAAACTTAATGTCACTGCTGAAATCCTACTGTGTCCATAAGGCATGTCAGATATTAAAAGGAAGTTGCTACTTTGAAAGCTCAGCCAATGAGAAACAAAAATCCAAAAAATTAAGAGGGGGTCCCAAACCATTTCATATGACTGTATATTCCTATCCAAATCATTTCTATATGTTAAAAACAGCAGCAGCCCCTGCATTGACCCCTGCTGGACGCCACTCTCGACATCGGCCAATTCTGATTCTGTCACCTTCTGTTTCCTGTGTCTGAGGCAGTCCTGCACCTACCTACACCCCACACCCTGAACTCCTCCTTGTTTTAGTTTGATGCCCACCCTCTCATGTGGCACCTTCTCTAATGCTTTCTGAAAGTCCACTTTGATCGTATCCTTTGTTGCCTCCTCATAGAATTCAAGCCTGTTAGTAAAACACGACTTTCCTCTTCTGACTGCTCAGTAACACTCCTGTACTTGCCATTGCTGCCCAATCGTATCCTTAGTAATTCCTTCCATTTATTTTCCTGTGGTGCCCATTAAGCTTACTGGGTTTTAGTTACTTGGATCTGCCCAGTCACCTTTTTCATATAACGGGATGATATTTGCCCTTTTCCAGTCCCCAGTACACAATGACTTTCTAAAAATGTGTGTCTTGGGTTTCTATCTGTACTCGCTAGCCCCCTTAAGAACTTGAGGGTAAATATTATCTGGTTCTGGTGATTTGTTTGATTTCAGCTGAAGTGGAAGACTTGAAACAACCCTGAACTGTGCAGAACCCCCTCACATGCACACCCACATTAATGCTTGCAGTGTCTCTAATTTGGGGGCCGCAATTTTAATCAAATCTATTTGTCTTTTAGATATGTGGGTGGAAAGTTTACATGGACACGAGGGGAACGTGAAGACCCCACAGAAGCAAATTCCTGGCCAGAGCTTAGCAGTATGAATGTGGGAGGTGGTACAGCTAATCACTGCGCCACTCTGCCATCCATCTCACTATACATTAGAGGAGAAGATCTTGTAACTTCACTGGGATGTCTGTTTATGGCAGCCGGCCATTTGTGCCCCTGATCCATTTCACATTGGGCCACTGTGCCCAGAGATTGATGCCACGGTCAGAAAGGGCACTTCTAACACCCCCTTATAATCTTTAATAACTCAGCAAATCGCTTCTGAGATGATTCATATTAACCAAGCACCACCTCTACATGTTAGGCCGTCTCTTTGCTTTCCCACCCAGCAACCCCCCTAACGGTGGTGTCGAAATTACTTCGGTCCCTAATGGAGCCCAAAGAATGTGAAGTGCTGAGGTTGGCATTGCTGAAGAAAGTAAATACGCCACTGGGGGAAATGCTCCTCAATTTGTGCGGCCGTCTTTCCCTTTTAACGAGTTCCATATTAGTCGCTGACTGGGAGGGGAACAGCTGTCAGGTTTGGGACGGCGAAGGAGCGCACAGGCACCAGCTGGGCTCACAAGCTCGACTTCTCAGACTGACCCCACACGTCCAGTCCATTCAGCAGGTCTTACATTCAGGAGCCGGAGGCCGCAGCTCAAGGTAAACCTCTCGTCGTTTTTAATACATCGCTGCCATGGTATCTACCTGTTGGCCAGATCCGAGGATGTGTTTCCTTCATGGCGGGGTTTTGAGGTTTCCATTGTCTTGTATTTTATTGCTTGTACTTAATGTGGCCTGGTGCTAGTCAAGGAGTCAAATAAAAATCTGAGTGAGACGCTTCATGTGGACGCTTTAAAGACCGTGGGCTGCAGCGGGTTTTCTAATGAACTCCATTAATTAGCCATGCCAGTGTGTTTTGTGGATAACCTGGTTATGAGTTGTTGCGTTAATAATAATACATTTTATTTATATAGTGCCTTTCCCATGCTTAAGGAGCTGTACTCATCGCAGAAAAACTTCTCTTCACTTACGTAAGAGGGATTTGGGAGATTGAAGAACAACTTATAGGAACATGGAGTGATGTACTGTATGTGGGGCTTAAAGTTATATATATATATATATATATATATATATCCATCCATCCATTTTCCAACCCGCTGAATCCGAACACAGGGTCACGGGGGTCTGCTGGAGCCAATCCCAGCCAACACAGGGCACAAGGCAGGAAACAATCCTGGGCAGGGTGCCAACCCACCGCAGGACACACATATATATATATATATATATATATATAGTATCTCACAAAGTGAGTACACCCCTCACATCTTTGTAAATATTTTATTATATCTTTTCATGGGACAACACTGTAGATATGACACTTTGATACAATGTCAAGTAGTCCGTGTACAGCTTGTATCACAGTGTAAATTTGCAGTCCCCTCAAAATAACTCAACACACAGCCATTAATGTCTAAACCGCTGGCAACAAAAGTGAGTACACCCCTAAGTGAAAAATGTCCAAATTGTGCCCAGAGTGTCAATATTTTGTGTGGCTACCATTATTTTCCAACACTGCCTTAACTCTCTTGGGCATGGAGTTCACTGGAGCTTCACAGGTTGCCACTGGAATCCTCTTCCAGTCCTCCATGACGGCATCACGGAGCTGGTGGATGTTAGAGACCTTGCGTTCCTCCACCTTCCGTTTGAGGATGCCCCACAGATGCTCAATAGGGTTTAGGTCTGGAGATGTGCTTGGCCAGTCCAGCACCTTTACCCTCAATTTCTTTAGCAAGGCAGTGGTCATCTTGGAGGTGTGTTTGGGGTCGTTATTTATGTTCAGTTTCTGAAGGGAGTGGATCATTGTCTGCTTCAGTATGTCACAGCACATGTTGGCCTTCATGGGTCCCTCAATGAACTGTAGCTCCCCAGTGCCGGCAGCACTCATGAAGCCCCACACCATGACACTCCCATCACCATGCTTGACTGTAGGCAAGACACACTTATCTTTGTACTCCTAACCTGGTTGCCACCACAGACGCTTGACACCATCTGAACCAAGTAAGTTTATCTTGGTCTCTTCAGACCACAGGACATGGTTACAGTAATCCATGTCCTTAGTCTGCTTGTCTTCAGTAAACTGTTTGCGGGCTTTCTTGTGCATCATTTTTAGAAGAGGCTTCCTTCTGGGACGACAACCATGCACACCAATTTGATGCAGTGTGCGGTGGGAGTATGGTCTGAGCACTGACAGGCTGACCCCCCACCCCTTCAACCTCTGCAGCAATGCTGGCAGCACTCATACGTCTATTTTCAAAAGACAACCTGTGGATATGACGCTCAGCACGTGCACTCAACTTCTTTGGTCGACCATGGCGAGGCCTGTTCTGAGTGGAACCTGTCCTGTTAAACCACTGTGTGGTCTCGGCCATCGTGCTGCAGCTCAGTTTCAGGGTGTTGCCAATCTTCTTATAGCCGAGCCCATCTTTATGGAGAGCAACAATTCTTTTTTTCAGATCCTGAAGTGCCATGTTGAACTTCCAGTGACCAGTATGAGAAAGTGTGAGAGCGATAACACCAAATTTAACACACCTGAGACCTTGTAACACAAACGAGTCACATGACACCGGGGACAGAAAATGGGTAATTGGGCACAATTTGGACATTTTTCACTTGGGGTTGTACTCACTTTTTGTTGCCAGTGGTTTAGACATTAGTGGCTGTGTGTTGAGTTATTTTGAGGGGACAGCAAATTTACACTGTTATACCAGCTGTACACGGATTACTTGACATTGTATCAAAGTATCATATGTTTAGTGTTGTCCCGTGAAAAGATATAAGAAAATATTTACAAAAATGTGAAGGGTGTACTCACTTTTGTGAGATACTGTATATGGGAAAGTATTCTAATCGTCCAAAGATTCGATGTCGAGATTTTGATGAATCTCGACGTTTTCGACCTCCCCAAGTCCGAGAATACCATTTTTGGAATTACAGTATGTCTGTGTGTGTGTGCTCATATGTAAACAGGATAACTTGAGTACACTTTCATTTAAGTCAACCAAATTTTGCATACAAGTATTAGGTACAAAAACTTGATTTCTATCAACCTTTGAGCTATTTCCGTTAACCAGAAGTTGTACTTTACCTTTCATTCATGCAGGTGCAGAGTCCGATGTATTCAACTTCCATTCATCCATTTTCCAACCCGCTGAATCCGAACACAGGGTCACGGGGTCTGCTGGAGCCAATCCCAGCCAACACAGGGCACAAGGCAGGAACTAATCCTGGGCAGGGTGCCAACCCACACACAACACACCCACACACCAAGCACACACTAGGGCCAATTTAGAATCGCCAATCCACCTAGTGCAGGGGTCTGCAACCTTCACTATCAAAAGAGCCATTTTGCCCCCCCTTCCTCCAAAGAAAAATAGTCTGGAGCCGCAAAACATAACACAGCTTATAAACTTTTAAAAGTTTTAATCTTTTTTTAGATTGTACATGTTACAACCACGGAATACAACAAACAGAAGTGCAGTGTGCATGTGTAGGGCTACTTTGAAATAAATTAAACTGAACTATGCAGGCCTATTTGGGTCCTTCCTATACCTGTATAAAATTAAAATAAAAACTAGCCCACTTTAATATAAATAAAACATTTAGCTGTAGCTTAGCAGCTTTAAAAAAGTAAACATTAAATTCCATTTCAGTGTGCTGAATCAACTGAAGCACCTGAACATACAAAAAAACCTACATCAGCTCCGGGTCCGAAATGAATGTGTTTTGTTTTTCTGAAAAATAATAGCTTATTAAATGCTATTGTTGTCACCTGTTTAAAGTGACTTCTGTTTCTGAAGTTCGCTGCTGATCATCTCTATGTCGGGCCTGTACAATGTGACTTTGACCTTCACACAGGACTGCAGGCTCTCATGTGTGAGGCGGGAGCGATATTTGGACTTTATGAAGTTCATGCTTGAGAAAACTTGCTCACTTAAGTATGTTGAGCCAAAGATGGACAGGACTCCAAATGCATATTTTTTCATGTTCATATACGTTTCGGGAATGGCACTCCATGTGTCGAAAACAAATTTGTCGGGTTTGGGGAGGTTTTCAATATCACTCCATTTGTGCTCTTTAGCGAGAGTAGCCTTCTGACGGGTGACTTCTTCAAGATCCGCTGTCAGGCATTTGAACTTGGACACCCATTAATCTTTATCTGCTATGTCGTCCAGTTCAATTTCTAGATCGGGCTTACTCCTGTGAATGCGGATGTGTTCAGCAGGGATGGGTCGATGTCCAGGAGAGAGTGTGTGTTTTTCCTTTCTGAACTCACTGAATCTTTCTCTAAATGCAGCTTGCATTTTCTGAACAATTTCCCGTTTGTTTTTAAAGTCGGAGAATAGATGCTCTGATATTTTTAGGAACGATTCTTTCATGTATTCTCCGTCTGTGAATGGCTTACCCCTCCTTACGATCTCTTGAGCTGCCACAAAACTAGCAGCTGTAGTTGACTGTGTAGAAGTGATCCACTTTTTGAAAGTATGTTTGCTCTGTTCAGCTTTCCGTTGCAGTTCTGAAATTGCTCTCTTTCGCTTATCTTCACTTGGGTATTTTTCAGTGAATGCTGAGAGCTTGTTTTGAAAATGTCTTTCAACGTTACATTTTTTGTTGTTTGATAATTTATCGCCACATATTAAGCACACCGGTAAGCCAGCGTCATTGGCGGTGAAGGCAAATGCTTCTGTCCACGCAGAATTAAACTCTCTAAATTAGATGTTAAAATGTATAACAGTAGTAGTAGTAGTAAATAAACATATATATATATATATATATATATATATATATATATATATATATATAAATACAAGTTAAATTAAGAAATTGCCATTATTCATTTTCATGGTTTTTATTTTTTTGTCAAGGCCAAAGGGAGCCACTGCAAGGAGGCTGAAGAGCCGCGGGTTGCCGACCCCTGACCTAGTGGGACAAAACCGGAGCTCCCCGAGGAAACCCAGGTCTCCCAACTGCGAGGCAGCAGCACTACCCACTGCGCCACCATGCCGCCCGTATTCAGCTTTACTTTTAGAATAATTGCTCAGTATGTTTTTCATTTGATTTGTTATTGATTGTTCTTTAATGTACATAATATGAAAATATAATCATTGTCTTACGGTTTATTCCTCAAATATCCATCCCCCAGCATCTCTGAGTGTATACAAGAAAGTCTAGAGGAGAGACCACTCCCAATTTTTTCTTTTGTGACTTTGCGCTCCCTTTTTATAAGCCGGGGAGCGGTTGCAGGTGCGATCGCTTGATTGCCGTTCCAGACTGATACGAAGACAATCAGACCACCGGTACGTGCCGACAAGGCAACGCAGGTCGTCCGACCACCTCAAGGCATCTTCACACTCACAGCAGATCCCTCGCACCTGCTCCATACCCCAGCACAAGCGCAACTGATTATTCATTCATTCATATGGCCAGTTTTTCTGAGCCGCGTACCCGCTATGCCACAAGCCAGCACCCTGTTGTTGTACAGTGTCAGGCTAATCAAATGGCCCTTTAATAAATGTGTGTGCTGGGGGGCAATTTATGGAGTGTTGCACGGGGTGAGTGAATAGGGTGGGCGTACATGGGATGTTGTATCTGACACCAGAACGCTGGTCAGGACCTCCTCGTGTGTTCGCCATTATGGAACTCCAACTCTGTAACAGAGGAGCAAAGCCGACTTTGTGTTAAGTTTATTGCGCCTCCTTCCCTCCACAGTTTTTTAAAAGGAGCGCGATAAATTTCAAGGACGGGCTTTGTGGAAACCTATAGAGGGACAGAGAGACAGTGCAAGCGGCACACAATAATATTTAAAGGGCGAGGCGGGCTGTGGAGCTGACCCTTGGCGGTCATGTTAACTTGTAGCATTAAACAATTCAGGTCCACCCATTGGGGGGTAAACGTTAAAATTATACAAAGTTATTGTCTGTCTGTATACCTGCATTGTAATCGGCATTGTTATCACTCTTTAATTTAATATTGTTCTTTATCAGTATGCTGCTGCTGGAGTATGAGAATTTCCCCTTGGGATTAATAAATTATCTATCTATCTATCTATCTATCTATCTATCTATCTATCTATCTATCTATCTATCTATCTATCTATCTATCTATCTATCTATCTATCTATCTATCTATCTATCTATCTATCTATCTATCTATCTATATGTTATATAGTGCCTTACATCTATCTATCTATCTATCTATCTATCTATCTATCTATCTATCTATCTATCTATCTATCTATCTATCTATCTATCTATCTATCTATCTATCTATCTATCTATCTATCTATCTATTATATAGTGCCTTTCCAATCTATCTATCTATCTATCTATCTATCTATCTATCTATCTATCTATCTATCTATCTATCTATCTATCTATCTATCTATCTATCTATATGTTATATAGTGCCTTACATCCATCTATCTATCTATCTATCTATCTATCTATCTATCTATCTATCTATCTATCTATCTATCTATCTATCTATCTATCTATTATATAGTGCCTTTCCAATCTATCTATCTATCTATCTATCTATCTATCTATCTATCTATCTATCTATCTATCTATCTATCTATCTATCTATCTATCTATCTATCTATCTATTATATAGTGCCTTTCCAGTCTATCTATCTATCTATCTATCTATCTATCTATCTATCTATCTATCTATCTATCTATCTATCTATCTATCTATCTATCTATCTATTACATAGTGCCTTTCAAATCTATCTTATTATATACTCCTTTACGCATCCATCTATCCATCTATTATATAGTGCTTTTCAAATCTATCTATCATATAGTGCCTTTCATGTCCTATCTATCTATCTATCTATCTATCTATCTATCTATCTATCTATCTATCTATCTATCTATCTATCTATCTATCTATCTATCTATATGTTATATAGTGCCTTACATCTATCTATCTATCTATCTATCTATCTATCTATCTATCTATCTATCTATCTATCTATCTATCTATCTATCTATCTATCTATCTATTATATAGTGCCTTTCCAATCTATCTATCTATCTATCTATCTATCTATCTATCTATCTATCTATCTATCTATCTATCTATCTATCTATCTATCTATCTATCTATATGTTATATAGTGCCTTACATCCATCTATCTATCTATCTATCTATCTATCTATCTATCTATCTATCTATCTATCTATCTATCTATCTATCTATCTATCTATCTATTATATAGTGCCTTTCCAATCTATCTATCTATCTATCTATCTATCTATCTATCTATCTATCTATCTATCTATCTATCTATCTATCTATCTATCTATTATATAGTGCCTTTCCAGTCTATCTATCTATCTATCTATCTATCTATCTATCTATCTATCTATCTATCTATCTATCTATCTATCTATCTATCTATCTATCTATTACATAGTGCCTTTCAAATCTATCTTATTATATACTCCTTTACGCATCCATCTATCCATCTATTATATAGTGCTTTTCAAATCTATCTATCATATAGTGCCTTTCATGTCCTATCTATCTATCTATCTATCTATCTATCTATCTATCTATCTATCTATCTATCTATCTATCTATCTATCTATCTATCTATCTATCTATCTATCTATCTATCTATCTATCTATCTATCTATCTATTATATAGTGCCTTTCATATCTATCTATCTATTATATAGTGCCTTTCATATCTATCTATCTTTCTATCTATCTATCTATCTATCTATCTATCTATCTATCTAAACAATTAATAAGTTAAAGTTCATAATTTATGAATTATCTGATAACTTTATTGGTCCTCCTTATCTATTCAGCCTGATCAATTATATACGTTCAGTTCATTCAGGACTTCCGAACATTTCTGTTGGGTCAGGTGCATCCCGTTCTACAACCCCAAATCAGGAAACGTTGGGACAGTATGGAAAATGAAAATAAAAAAATGAAAAAACGCAGTGATTCTTTAAAAGAACTTTGACTTTTATGTCATTGCAGACAGTCTGAGCCCAAGATATTTCATGTTTTGTCTGCTCAACTTCATTTAATTTGTTAATAAACAACCTCTCTGGCATTTCAGGCCTGCAACAGTTGGGACAGGATGCAAATTATGGGCATTAATGAGGTCAAATAATGACGGTGACACATTCAACACTTTGTGATGTCGCCATTCCTTCTCACAATACTTCAAAGATGTTTTGGCATGGAGGACACTAAGTGATGAAGCGTTTCAGGTGTCATTTTGTCCCATTTGTCGTGCCAACATGTCTTAAGGTGTGCAACAGTATGGAGTCATTGTCACCATCGTCACATTTTCCGTTTCAGAATTCTCCATACTTTCTCTGTTGGACTTGAGGTAGGCCAGTCCAGTAACGGAACCATTCTTCATCGGAGGCCATGCCTTTGTCACATGTTCTCAATGTAGTTTTTGCATTGTCTTGTTGAAAAATAAATGGGCATCCCTGGAAAAGATGTCATCTTGAAGGCTCATATGAGGCTTTAAAATCTCGGTGTGCTTTTCTGCATTAATGCTGCCATCTCAGAAGTATACTGTAAATGGCCTTTACTGAAGGCAAGTGACATAACCCCAGACCACGACAGACCGTGCAGACTTTTGGACTTGTCACTGTTGACAGTCTGGATGTTCTGGAGCACACAGTGTCCATTTCTTCCCAGACAGATGTGACTCCTCTGAGCACAATCCACGTGTGTTTCCACTGTGTGGTGGTCTATTCCAGTTGCCTCCGAGCCCCGAGAAGTTGACGCCGCATCAAGATGTGGTTTCTTTTTTTGCACAGTCAAGTTTGAAGTGGCATTTGTGATTTGTGAATTGTGGTGCTTGACAAAGGTTTTTGTTACAGTCATCTGGCCTCAGCCATGTGGTGCTATCAGCTGTTGATGAGTGACGCTTCTTGACACAGTGCCTGCCGTCTGAGGGGTCTGAGATCACGGGTGGTCAGTTTAGGCTTGCACCTTTGCCCATCACTCACTGAAATTCGTGCAGATTCCTTGAGTCGTTTCATGATGCACTATAGCGGAAGAAATCTGCAAATCCCTCCCAATCTTTCTTTGAGGACCACTGTTTAGAAACATTTCAATCATCTTCTCACACATTTGTGGACAAACTGGAGCCCCTCTGCCCACCTTTGATCCTCAAAGACTCAGCCTTTCGTGGATATCAAATCATGATGACAATCATCTGTTTGAAGTCACATCATTAGTTCATTATTTGACCTCATTACTGGCCCAAATTTGCACCCCCCCACACCCCCATCCCAAATATTTTTGTAATGTGTTACAGGCCTGAAATAATGAAGAAATGAATGAAAATTAACAAATGAAAAGCTGAGCAGACAAAATATGAAATATCTTGGGCTCAGACTGCCTGAAATGACATACGTAAAAGTCAAAGTCCATTTACTGTAAGAATCAAGAATTAAAACTTTTGTTATTTGCATTTTACATACCATAGCAGCTTTTTCTTGATTTGGGGTTGCAGTATATTCATGAGTTGGATGGCACCACTGCCCATACAGGACGCCTTCAGGGAGTTGGGATGGACAACGGACAAGCTGGAGTGGACAACTGCCTGGACTGGAATAGTTGGGGTGGACCACTACCTGGACTGGAGGAGTTGAGGTGGACCACTACCTGGACTCTAGGAGTTGGTGTGGACCACAGTCTGGACTGGAGGAATTGGAGTAGACCACTGCCTTGACTGGAGAAGTGAGGGTGGACCACTACCTGGACTGGAGGAGTTTGGGTGGACCACTGCCTATACTTGTGAAGTTGTGGTGTACCACTGCCTTAGACTGGAGGAGTTGGAGTAGACCACTGCCTCAGACTGGAGAAGTGGACCACTACCTGGATTGGATAAGTCTGGGTGGACCACTACCTGGACTGGAGGAGTTGGGGTGGACCACAGTTTGGACTGGAAGAGTTGGAGTAAACCACTGCCTCGGACTGGAAAAGTGTGGGTGGACCACTACCTGGACTAAAGGAGTTGGGTTGGACGACTGCCTTGGACTGGAGGAGTTGGGGTGGACCACTGCCTATACTTGTGAAGTTGGGGTGGACCACTACTTGGCCTGGAGGAGTTGGGGTGGACTACTGCCTGGGCTAGAGGAGTTGGGGTGGACGATAGTCTGGACTGGAGGAGTTGGGTTGGACCACTGCCTGGGCTAGAGGAGTTGGGGTGGACTATAGTCTGGACTGGAGGAGTTGGAGTAGACCACTGCCTTGGACTGGAGAAGTGGGGGTGGACCATAGCCTTGACTGGAGAAGTTGGGGTGGACCACTACCTGGACTGGAGGAGTTGGGGTGGGCCACTGCCTTGGACTAGAGAAGTGGAGGTGGACCACTGCCTTGGACTGGAGGAGTTGGGGTGGAACACTGCCGGTACTTGTGAATTTGGGGTGGAGCACTACCTGGACTAAAGGAGTTGGGGTTGACCACTGACTTGGACTGGAGAAGTTAGGGTGAACCACTGCCGTGGTCTGGAGAAGTTGGAGTAGACCACTGTCTTGAACAGGAGGAGTTGGGGTAGACCACTGCCGGTACTTGTGAATTTGGGGTGGAGCACTACCTGGACTAAAGCAGTTGGGTTGGACCACTGCCTGAGATGATGCGTAGCTCGATTTTTCTATTTGTATGATTGTTTTAACACCGTTCCTAAAAAAAAAAAAAAGCCTCGGCTAAACTGCCAGCAGCTCCAGCGCTGTTGCTATGGATGGTGTGAGCGGTGGCCTCTCATACGGCACACATTGTCACAGTCTGAATTGAAGCAGAAAGCTAATGGTGGTCACATTATGTAAAATGTGTGCATTTGCCTCATGCTTAATTGATACGAGTCGTGATCATGCACTCCATGTATTGTATTCTCTGTATGGGAGCCGTCTGTCATTGTGATTCAGAAAGAGATAGCAGCGCCGAGGAAAGAAGATACGAGACGGGTTTAGTGTAAAGGCTTACATACTGAGAGGCAACATGGCAGCCCTGCTGTTAGCGCTGTCCTGTTCAAATCCTGTGCCTAACGATTGCATGTTCTCCCCATGTCTGTACGGCGTTCTCAGCTCTCCAGATATGAGCACGTCAGACTAACTTGGAATCCTCAAATATCCCTTGGCACTGAGTGTGGGTGTGTGTGTATGTCAGACAGTCATCCCATTCAAGGTTGGTTCCTGTCTTGCCCCCTGGTTCTGCAGACTTTGTTATGTACCCATTTACTGTGCCCTCCCATCCTAGTGGCCAGCATATTAAAATTTGAGCCAAAGGTGTCTGTTTCAATCCTTACTGCTGACATGGAATGAATTGCTTCACCTGCCATGGCTCACAAAGTAGAAATACTGAATTTGTTATATTATAGAGTGCCATGCAACGATGTTCATAATGAACAGTGCTTTCTGAAATTAAAAGGCTGCCAGCTCAATCCTAGTCACTTCCTCACTACGTGACCCTGACTAAATCTACCACGCCATGGGTAGCATTGTGATACAGTGTGCAATGCAACTGTTGTGATCCAACCATCCAAAAACAGTAAAACAAGGGTGCAGGCAGTTCAACATTAAACATTAAATGCCAGACCAGACATCTTTACAGACTTCTCCCTAGTCAGCCTAGCCCCCAACTCATATGGTAGGCTTCTGGCCTGCACAGGCTTCAAGGAAAGTCTACAAATTGGCAATGGAATTGTTGTGATCCTACCACCCAAAAACAGTAAGAAAAGGGGTGCAGGCCTCAATTCAAACATTAAATGCCAGACGTACCCTCTTTACAGGCTTCACCCTAAGCAGCCTAGCCCCCAACTCATATAGTAGGCTTCTGACCTGCATGGGCTTCAAAAAAAGTCTACAAGTTGGTAATGGAACTGTTGAGATCATGCCAACCAAAAACAGTAAGAAAAGGGGTGCAGGCCTTAATTCAGATATTAAATGCCAGAGAACCCATCTTTACAGGCTTCTCTCTAGTCAGCCTAGCCCCCAACTCATACGGTAGGCTTCCGGCCTGCACAGGCTTCAAGGAAAGTCTACAAATTAGTAATGGAATTGTTGTGATCCTACCACCCAAAAACAGTAAGAAAAGGGGTGCAGGCCTCAATTCAAACATTAAATGCCAGACTTAACCTCTTTGCAGGCGTCTCCCTAGTCAGCCTAGCCCCCAACTCATATAGTAGGCTTCTGGCCTGCACAGGCTTTAAGGAAAGTCTACAAATTGGTAATGGAATTGTTGTGATCCTACCACCCAAAAACAGTAAAAAAAAAAGGGGTGCAGGCCTCAATTCAATAATACAACTGTTGTGATACTGCGGCCTGGTGGCACAGTGGCATAGTGGTAGCGCTGCTACCTCTCAGTAAGGAGAGGAGAGTTCACATCCAGGAACCTCCCTGTGTGGAGTTTTCATGTTCTCTCCATGTCCGTGTGGGTTTCTCCATGTGCTTTGCTTTCCTCCCACAGTCCAAAGACACGCTAGTTCAGTTGATTAGCAATGCTAAATTGGCCCTGATATGTGTGTGTATGTGTGTGTTCACCCTGCAATGGACTGGCGCCCTGTCCATAGATGGTTCTTGCCTTGCTCCCAATGCTTTCTGTGATAGACTCCAGCTCCCTCATGACCGAGCTCAGGATAAAGTAGGATTGAATGATGCTGCCACACGAACACACCAGAAAGGTGCACAGACCTCAAAACCAACAATTAAATGATAGATCTGCCCTCTTTGTAGGCCTCATCCTAGGCAGCCTATCCCCCCAACCCAAAATGACAGACTTCTGGCCTGCATGGGCCCAAAAAAGTGCCAGCTAAGGCTTTTCTATACCAAAAGGTTGAAAAAAATGTCTACAATAAGGAATATTGGAAAACCTCTAGTCAAAAAGAAAACAAAAGACCGAAAGGATTTTTGAAGAATTTGAAATTAAATAGGACAGAAAAAAGGCAAAACAAAGAAACTGGGTGCAAACCAATCCTAAACTAGTAAATCAATAACAATGCCATAAAAGCAAAAGAAGAAGTCAAAAGCCATGAAATTTAACTATTAAATTCATAAACCAAAACAGAGGAATCTAAAGAAAGCAACGCCAAAGTGGCAACTCCATCAGCAGCTTTGTCTTTTATGCAGACGGTGTGACCGCCAGGGGGCGCTCAACTCCCCAAACACCCAGCACAACAGACACTGGGCACAAGTGCAGCAGCACACATTTCCAAGAGGGAAACGCTCTTCAATCATCCCCACCACTGTAGTATGCACAGTTAAATAAGCACACAGCATGTCTCCATCTCTCTCTCTCCTTCCGCCTCCACTCTTCCTGGCAAGCTTCATCCTCTTCCTCCCGACTCTAGCTCCCGGAGTAGTGGTAGTTGGCTCCTTTTATAGGACACCTGAAAGTACTTCCAGGATGTCCTGTGATAATCTTTCGGCAGCACTTCCGGGTGTGGTGACAGCAGCCATTACCTTTGCGCCCCCTGGCCACAAACTATTATTAGTGCACTTCGTCAACCCCTGACATGGCATTTCACTCTTAGGTAAGCTCAACGACCGCCTCCTATCCACACGTGTGTGATGCAGAGCTACGCTGATGATTCGCAGCTGCCCCTGTCATTCCCATCAAAGGACCTCAGTTATCACCTTGAATTCCTGAAGGTCTCCCTGACATTGAAACCTGGATGAAGGAGTACCATCTCCAGCTCAACCTGGCAGAGACGGGCCTATCTTGGTATCGATTCAACCTCCCGTTTCTGTTCAGCTCGGCTTATTGTGATATCATCTACTGCTGTATTTGTCTCCGTACTTGGACCGTTCCTATTGTATTATCGTGTTGTATTGAGGATTACTTGTGTCCTGTTCTGTTCGTTGTGTTGTATTTCCCCCTTTTTTTCTGACTGCACTCCCAACCTACCTGGAAAGGGGGTCTCTCTCTCTCTCCAAATTGCCTTTCCTGAGGTTTCTTCACAAAGTTTTTTTTTGGGAGTTTTTCCCTGTCTTCTTAGAGAGTCGAGGCTGTGGTGGGGCTGTCGAAAGGCACGGCCTATTAAAGCCCATTGTGGCACTCCTTGTGTGATTTTGAGCTATACAAAAATAAATTGTATTGTATTGTATTTGTATGGTCTTGTGGCTCACGCCCACCAAGTCGGTACGCAGCCTTTAGATAGATAGATAGATAGATAGATATGGTGGTGATCAGTGACCAGCTGTCCTTCAGGTACCATGTAGTTAGGGTCTCTTGGGAGATTCGCTCTGTACAAGAATCTCAAGATCACAACGTGTCTAACAGAGTACGCAGTGCAACTCCTGCTTCACGTTTCAGTCTTGTCACATCTCCACTGGCAGGACTATTGACATGTGTCCCTAAGCCACTTCAGATGATTCAAAATGCAGTGGCACAGCTGGTGCCCAGGAGGGTACATGTAACTCCTCTCTTCAGGTCACTGCATTGGCTCCTTAGCTGAACGTATTAACTTCAAATCCTTGACGCTTCCCTACAGTGTAGTCCACACATACAGTATGGTGGCACATGGGAGGTCCTTCTTGACCACTGTAAGAGATAGCCTCGGCATACACAGACACGGACTCCAGATGTCTTCAAAAACATGCACCCTTTATTTTGTGACACACACAACAACACGCGGTGCCCAAATCACCACGCTATACTCAGTCCTTAGTCCTTCACTTCAGGCCACCTCCACTCCTCCTCGTAAGCGCCGTCCTCTTCCACCCGACTCTGGCTCCTTGAGTGGGGGCTGCAGGCTCCTCTTATAGCCCACCCGGAAGTGCTTCAGGTGGTAATTAGCCTAATTAGGCTGCCCTTCCGGGTGTGGTTGCATCACAGCCCAAACGGGCTCATTAAGTCGTTCCGCTCCCCCTGGCAGTGGCCACGGAGTCCAAAAGGCATGAGCTCCGGTGTTCCACGATTGTGCGCCCAAGGGGGCTGCTCTCTTGCGCCCAGGGAAAGATAGTGCCCCTCTCCCAGTCTGTCCTTCTTCCAGGCATCCCGGTGGGGCAAAATCCCTGGTCGTCTGCCACACCACTCAAGTTCATACAGAAATGCATTATGGGAAACAGACCGCCATAATTGTTCATAGTCCATCCCCATGTCAATGTCCTTAGGGGCACCCTGCCCACATTAGCCTTTCTATTTCTGTAGGTGCCCCTCTCCCAGTCCGTCCTTCTTCCAGGCATCCCGGTGGGGCAAGATCCCTGGTCGTCTGCCACCCCACTCAGTTCATACAGAAATGCATTATGGGAAACAGACCGCCATAATTGTTCATAGCCCATCCCCATGTCAATGTCCTTAGGGGCACCCTGCCCACATGAGCCTTTCTATTTCTGTAGGTGCCCTTCTCCCAGTCTGTCCTTCTTCCAGGCATCCCGGTGGGGCAAGATCCCTGGTCATCTGCACACCACTCAAGTTCATACAGAAATGCATTATGGGAAACAGACCGCCATAATTGTTCATAGCCCATCCCCATGTCAATGTCCTTAGGGGCACCCTGCCCACATGAGCCTTTCTATTTCTTTAGATGGCACTCTGCTGGACTGGCACCTTCTCTAGGACTCTCGTGCCCAGTGCTGCCAGACCCTGGCGTAGATTAACTGGGCCTGAGACTGGCTGACTGACTGACTGACTCTTTCTTTCTGTTTCTTTGCAGTTTAAGAATCCACAGTCATTTTCGGTTGGACATTTGAGACCTAAAGCTTCACAATGGCCACCAAAGTCCTCCAGTCGTCAGGGGGAATGCAAATGACCTCCTCCACCTCCACCACCACCACCATCACCACCACCAAACTGAAGAAAGTCTCACAATCCAGCAAGGTGGTGGAAGGTAAGCAGCTGGGATTTGCCCCCATTTTCTTTCTTTTTCTTTAAACTTTGACTCTTTACTCTGTGCGGCCAGTTTTGTGCTTCTTTTGGATTTTCTGTCAGTTACACATACAGAACAGCAGCTCTCCGTTCTGGATACCCCCAAGTGAATGGAAACACGTGCAAAATGAGTTTTTAATAATCATGAAAATACACTTCTGGGTTTTGGGGTTCAGCTGTAGCTCCCTGAGCAGCTGTGCTCCGCCAGTCAAAGTGAGGGTCAGACATCAGGAGCCTGGAGCTAGAAACGGATGGGGGGCTCACGTCTTAAATGAGCCCAACAATGTTGTCTGTAGCCCACGTTTCACTTCTTTCACAATGATGTGCAAACTACAATGGAATGTCACCCTTCACAGCAGGGCCATCTGTTGGTTTGGTCCCATTTCACCCTTGACAGTAGCGTCATCCTCTGGTTATGTCCCATTTCATTCTTGACACCAGCGTCATCTGTTATTTTTGTTCCCTTTTACTGCCGGCAGCAGTGCTGTCCCATTTCATTCTAAACAGGAGTGCCATCTTCTGGTTGTGTCCAGTACTACCCTTTACAGCAGCACCATCTGCTGGTTTTGTCCCATTTAACCCTTGACAGTAGTGCCACCTGCTGGCTTTATTCTATGGCAGCAGTGTCATCTACTAGTTTTATCCCATTTCACCCTTGGCAGCAGCACCATCTGTGGGTCATATACAATTTCAGCCCTTGACAGAAGTGTCATCTGCTGGTCTTGTCCCATTTGACCCTTGATACCTGAGCCATCTGCTAGTTTTGTTTCATTTAACCCTTGACAGCAGTGCCATCTGCTGGCTTTATTCTATTTTATCCTTGGCATCTACTAGTTTGTCCCCTTTAACACGTGACAACAGTGCCACCTCATGGCATTATTCTATTTTACTCTTGATAGCAGCACCATCTGTGAGTTATGTACAAGTTTTACCCTTGACACACAATCCATTTTACCCTTGGCACAATACCAGCTGCTGGTTTTGTCCCTTTCAAAACTTGACAGTAGTGCCATCTACTGGTCATAACCCATTTTTACATTGACAAGCAACTTCATCTTCTGGTTTTATTCCATTTAACCTTGACAGCAGGGCCGTCTGTTGGTTTGATCCCATTTTACCCTTGACAGTAGTGCCATCCTCTGGTTATGTCCCATTTTATTCTTGACACCAGCATCATCTGTTATTTTTGTTCCCTTTTACTGCCAGTAGCAGTACTGTCTGTTGGTTTTGTCCAATTTTATTCTTAACAGGAGTGCCATCTTCTGGTTGTGTCCAGTATTACCCTTTATAGCAAACTCATCTGCTGGTTGTGTCCCATTTAACCCTTGCCAGCAGTGCCAACTGCTAGCTTTATTCTATTTTACCCTTGATGGCAGCACCATCTGTGAGTTATGTGCAAGTTTTACCCTTGACATACAATCTATTTTACCCTTAGCGCAATAGCATCTGCTGGTTTTGTCCCTTTCAACACTTGACAGCAGTGCCATCTACTGGTCATAAACCATTTTACATTGACAGCAGCTTCAACTTCTGGTTTTTGTCCCATTTAACCTTGACAATAGTGCCATCTGCAGGTTATATCCTATTTTTACCCTTGACAGTAGCGCCATCTACTGGTCATATACAATTGGTACCCTTCATCCTATGGTTTTGTTCCATTTAACCTTGACAGCAGTGGCATCTGCTGGTTTTGGTCCTTTTAATACTTGATGGCAGTGCCATCTACTGGTCATATCCCAGTTTACCATTAAGAGCAGCTTGTTTTTTACTAATTAGTCACAACAACAGTGTCAGATGTTGGTTTTGTTCCATTTTACCCTTGGCAGAAATTCTGTCTGGTGGTTTTGCCCAATTTAACCCTCAAAAGCAGTGCCACCTGCTGGTTATATCCTATTTTTAACATTGATGGTATCACCATCTACTGGTTAGATGCAATTGTTACCCTTCACAGAAGCTTCATCATATGGTTTTGTCCCATTTAACCTTGACAATAGTGCCATCTGCAGGGTATGTACAATTTTTACCCATTACAGCCGCACCATCTGTGGGTTATATACAATTTTTACTTTTGACAGAAGAGTCATCTGCTGGTCATATACAATTTTTACCCTGGACAGGATCTTCATCCTATAGTTTTGTCCCATTTAACTTTGACAGCTGTGCCATCTCTCTTTTTTATACTTTGACAAGAGCACCATCAGTTGATTTTGTCCCATGTTAGTATTGGCAGTGGTGCCAGCTGCTGATTTTATTCCACTATAATCTTCACAACAGCGCCATCTGTTGGTTTTGCCCATTTTACCCATGATGGCAGTTAGTGTCACCTGCTGGTTTTATAACTTCACTGAGTACACGCCCAGAGAGCCAAACTTAAAGTTATAATATACACCTTTTTACAAAATACATATTATATACACATAGAAAATTACAGATTAGGCTAAACAAACTATAAAAGAGAGCAAGATGATTAACATAAGTGGATCCTAACAATAGACTTCTGTTAATATTATTGTTGGTATCTGAACTGGGAAAAAAACAAACTATTGGTATCCATTTTCCCTTTGACAGCAGCGCCATCTGCTGGCTTTTCTCCATTAGCTCACAAATGCCACCACATTTTATGAAAAGTTTAACTTTTGCAGCAGTGCCATCTGCTGGCTTAATCTGTCATGACACTGTTTTTTTATTGATTAAACCCCGTTGTATTTCATATCTGACATGAAAAATATTAATCTAAACACATTTAGATGTTACTTGTTTTTGCCATTCCCATTCCACAAAGAGAAATTTGGGTTTTACTGAATATAAAGCTTTAAAAAGTGTTTTTCTACACACTAACATAAGCCACATTGAGAAGCTCTTCACCATACACCAAACAGGTTTTGTTCTTCCTCTTAACCCGACTGGGCCCCCTTTTTTTACAGAACCTGACAGTACTTCCGATGCTGGGATGTTGCACTTCAGGGTCAGGCAGAAGTACCACAAAATAGAAATCGCTAATCCCAGCAGGGCTGCCCCTCTGGACTACAGTTCCCATCATGCTTTACAAATGTGTGTATAGGTACCCTGGCCCAGGAAGGCTGCCATGCAGCCTACAATCCTGGCAGGCTGTTCTCCCCCTGTCCCTCCATCTTAGTGACTTCCCAGCCAAATAAGAAATCTTCATAGCAAGCCCACTCGGACACCAGCATGCCCACTTCTGTTTTCATATTGGCATCTCCTGCCAACCTCCTGACTAAGGTAGGAGGGAACAACAGCAACATTTATCTCTATAACACATATTCATATAACAATATACAAAATGTCAAAGAGAAATTTGCAAGAAAAGGTAAAGCAAATAAGATTAGGTCCATCCATCCATCCATTATCCAACCTGTTATATCCTAACTACAGGGTCACGGGGGTCTGCTGGAGTCAATCCCAGCCAATACAGGGCACAAGGGAGGAAAAAAACCCTGGGCATTGCGCCAGCCCACCACAGCCGATGACAATACATGAATCAATAATCAGTTTCACTAATTGATCAATTAATCCATGTTAATTAAGAAATGAAATTTTCTTATAAAGAATAGTTCAAGATTTCACCAGTAGATGGCACTAGTAACAGATAGAAATATTAAACAAAGTGTTAAAATATCGATTACAAAATTATACTAAAACAAACCCAAGACTAAAAAGTTGAAAATAATATCCATCCATCCATCCATCCATTATCCAACCCGCTATATCCTAACTACAAGGTCACGGGGGTCTGCTTAAGCCAATCCCAGCCAACACAGGGCGCAAGGCAGGAAACAAACCCCAGGCAGGGCGCCAGCCCACCGCAGGGCACACACACCCACACACCAAGCACACACTAGGGACATTTTAGGATTGCCAATGCACCTAACCTGCATGTCTTTGGACTGTGGGAAGAAACCCACGCAGACACGGGGAGAACATGCAAACTCCATGCAGGGAGGATACCAGGAAGCGAAACAGATTAGGTAATAATATTAAAGAATAAGTAACAAAGAAAGAAGAAAAAAAAACAAAAATATCTAAACAATCTTAAAAACAGATAAATATCAAATGGAAGAGAGGGCAAGGAGGACAGAAATGATATAGAAAAAAAAATCTGCAGGGGTACCAAGGCCAAAAAGACCCCCCAGACCCCCCTGGGCATTCTACCTAACATAAATGTTCCTAAGTCACATAATTGGATTTGATGAGGTTGATCTTGTGGATAGCTGAGACCCCCCGCCTTCATTCCATCATCTCAGGGGTCTGGTTGGTGCTTTGATCAGTTGGTGGTGGTGCAGTTACAGAAGAACCAGAAAAGACAGCAGAGAATAGCAGGGATTGGTAAAGATTGCAGACCCCTGAAGAATATGATAATTCTATACCCATACAGCCTATTACGAGTAAAACTAAAACGTAGCTACAGAAAAAGACGAATTAAAATGCCCTGCCATTCTACCCGTCTACTCACTACCGCCACCTTCTGGCCAGGTAAGGAACTAGGAGCCATCCTGGGAGCGATGCCAGCCCATGCCTGCCGTCCATTCTTCTATTGAGAGTGGTACATGATACAAATGTATGTTCTATTTGGTGTGTTACATAATACATAACTATTTTTTATTTTTACAAAAAGTTGAAACATTTATGGAAAAAAAGAAGGAACGCTTGTAAACCAGCTGTGAGAAGATATGAATTTTTCCGTAGTTGGTTTAAATGGAACAGTTTGAATGAAAACCCCCTAAAATGTTGCTGTGTACGCTTATATCTCCGCAGAGAAAACCGAGCAGCGCAAATCATCCATGACAATGGAGTCCTTCCACCTGGTCACCAAGTCATTTGAGATCCCACCTGGAGAATGCGTCCCCATGTTTGACGAGAAGCCCAAGGCCGTCACCGTACCTGAAGGTGAGTCTGCATTTCAGAGGTCAAGGTGCCCACAGCACAGCGACTTTGGCACTTGCATAGACAAGGAACACAGCGCCACACATAAACTCAGATGAAGAGCATAGCATGGAGTAACCTGACAGCCCTAAGGGCAACTTTAACAAGTCATGGATGGGTGACTCCAAAAAAAAAGAATTCTTTAAAATCGAAAGCCACTTCAGTTGTGAGAAGAAGCACTGAGAAGGTCTGCAAACACAAGAAATGAAAACATCAGAATGAGAGTCAGAGGTTAGGATTGTGTATTTATTTCATTTGTTTTTGAAAACAGGAAAGGTGCTATATAACTAAAATGTATTTATTATGACATATGCAGTGCCGCCCCTAGCCAAACTGGGGCTTCTTCTTGGAATCACAAGACAAAAACATGTAATCCAATTGGCTGTCCATCGAAGCTCCTGAATCGTGGTGGTCCACTAAACCCAAAAACACACATACATATTGATCATCTGATCACGGGCCCCATGCACAATGCGCGATCTGCATATAGGAAGGGGCGGCTTGGTCCGTACGTTTGTGGATTTAATTTAACCAGTAAGGGGGCGCTTATGTGGATCGCTGTGCCCCAGGGCAGTGACAGGGACACCGTGCTGTAAAAATGGTGCCATTCTTCGGACTAATAACCAAAGTCCTGACTCAAAGTGGCCATAAAAGATCCCTGGGCATCCTTCATAAGGAGTAGGGGGTATCCCGATGTCCAGCTAAAGTGTTCACCATGGCCTGGTCATTCTGACCCCCCAGCCCACCCCACCTAATACTTCAGGTGTGGAGAGAGAACTGGTGCAAAAATGGCTGCCGTCGCTTCATCCAGGTGGATGTTACACTTTAGTGGTGGTCCCCACTCACTACATAAAGCACTTGAGTAGCGAGAAAGGTGCTACTTAAATCTAAAGATTATTATTATTATTTTCATTTTTTATGGAGAATTAAATTTTTGATAATTATTTTTGTTTTCCCCATTATTTTAGATAGATAGACTATAGATTTTGACTATGAAAATGTTCAAAATTATTGGAATCATACAGAAAACAAATTTATAGCACAGACCAGTGGACACATTTAGATAGATAGATAGATAGATAGATAGATAGATAGATAGATAGATAGATAGATAGATAGATAGATAGATAGATAGATAGATAGATAGATAGATAGATAGATAGATAGATAGATAGATACTTTATTAATCCCAAGGGGAAATTCACATACTCCAGCAGCAGCATACTGATAAAGAACAATATTAAATTAAAGAGTGATAACAATGCAGGTATACAGACAGACAATAACTTTGTATAATGTTAACCGTGTGGCGGAGGAGCGATCTCCTCAGACTGTCAGTGGAGCAGGACGGTGACAGCAGTCTGTCGCTGAAGCTGCTCCTCTGTCTGGAGATGATCCTGTTCAGTGGATGCTGTGGATTCTCCATGATTGACAGGAGTCTGCTCAGCGCCCATCGCTCTTCCACAGATGTCAAACTGTCCAGCTCCATGCCTACAATAGAGCTTGCCTTCTTTACCAGTTTGTCCAGGCGTGAGGCGTCCTTCTTCTTTATGCTGCCTCCCCAGCACACCACTGCGTAGAAGAGGGCGCTCACCACAACCGTCTGATAGAACATCTACAGCATCTTATTGCAGATATTGAAGGACGCCAGCCTTCTAAGGAAGTATAGTCGGCTCTGTCCTTTCTTACACAGAGCATCAGTATTGGCAGTTCAGTCCAATTTATCATCCAGCTGCACTCCCAGGTATTTACAGGTCTGCACCCTCTGCACACAGTCACCTCTGATGATCACGGGGTCCATGAGGGGCCTGGGCCTCCTAAAAGCCACCACCAGCTCCTTGGTTTTGCTGGTGTTCAGATGTAGGTGGTTTGAGTCACACCATTTAACAAAGTCCTTGATTAGGTCCCTATACTCCTCCTCCTGCCCACTCCTGATGCAGCCCACGATAGCAGTGTCGTCAGCGAACTTTTGCACGTGGCAGGACTCCGAGTTGTATTGGCAGTCCGATGTATATAGGCTGAACAGGACCGGAGAAAGTACACTCCCCTGCGGCGCTCCTGTGTTGCTGACCACAATGTCAGATGTGCAGTTCCCGAGACGCACATACTGAGGTCTGTTTGTAAGATAGTCCACGATCCATGCCACTAGGTATGAATCTACTCCCATCTCTGTCAGCTTTTCCCTAAGGAGCAGAGGTTAGATTGTGTTGAAGATGCTAGAGAAGTCCAGAAACATAATTCTTACAGCACCACTGCCTCTGTCCAAGTGGGAGAGTAATTTAATTACGTTACTGGTGTTTACACAATGATGTCTAGTCCAGTGTGTCTCAAAGCATTTTGGACAGAGGACCTCTTTGTCAAAATCAAAGTTATTGGGTACCAACAATGGCCGACAACCACTCAGCACTTTAAATTTTGTGTTACACTTGTCACATTTATTTTCCCCAGTGGCTTGTCATGTTATAAAATTTTGTGAAAAACCCAATTACAAAGAAGAAGCGTTGGCCCACAGACTCCAATCGTGAGTTAGCAGACCTAAACAGCACTGTTTATTGGATACCACCTCCTTAAGTTTAAGTGGCCCTTGTAAGTTCCTCCTGCTGATAGACCTTTGGGAAGGTGTGTGACGATGCATGTCCACTCCAGGCTCCCTCTTTACATTTGGGAGCCTCTCGAACCCAACACCATCGATAGTTATGACCGAATGAGCTGACTGATGGGGTCAAATCACACATGGAGAAGGGAATGGTGTGAAAAGTGTTACATGCTTTTATTTAAAAAATCAAAACAGAACCAAAAACAGTGTCCACAGTGCAGTGCTCAAACATGTCCATAAATAAATCTCTCTATTGTAATAAAAAAATCCCACAATGAGACGAGACTTTTTGGAAGATTTTTTCAAGTCCCGCCCTCCTCTCAATCATATTCAGCCACGCCCACAGTACTCTCACCTCTCATTTGTGTGAATGCCTTTGACAGACACACTTCCTTTTCTCTCAGCTCTTATAAATTTTAACGTTTTCCTCACTTTAAGTTCCTAATTAAAGAATGCGTATAATCTTATTGAAGAATATCATCGCAAAGGGTTATCAACAAAAAAAATGAGTAGATGGGCAAACTTAGCACTGCGAAACGATGAAGTCAAATGGATGAATGGCAAAAATGTCAATCGGTTACATGGCAAATTGGTTAAATGCGTATCAATAGACTCTGCTGAAACAGTTGGTGGTGATGGTGCGGAAGATGAAAACATCAACTTACAATATCATGAAGAAGTTGAAAAAGGAAGACTGTAAGGTTGAGTTTAGGGAGGAGGTGAGACAGGCACTGGGTGGCAGTGAAGACAGCTGGGAAACTACAGCAGAAGTAGTAAGGGTGACAGCAAGAAGGGTGCTTGGCATGACATCTGGACAGAGGAAGGAGGAAAAGGAAACCTGGTGGTGGAATGAGGAAATACAGGAGAGTATACAGAGGAAGAGGATGGCAAAGAAGAAGTGGGATAGTCAGAGAGATGCAGAAAGTAGACAAGAGTACAAGGAGATAAGGCGCAAGGTGAAGAGAGAGGTGGCGAAGGCTAAAGAAAAGGCATATGATGAGTTGTATGAGAGGTTGGATACTAAGGATGGAGAAAAGGACCAGTGGGCTACACAGAGGGGGTGAGCTGGGAAAGATGTGCAGCAGGTTAGGGTGATAAAGAATGAAGATGGAAACGTGTTGAGCAGATGGAAAGAGTACTTTGAGAAGCTGATGAATGAACAGAATGTGAGAGAGAAGAGGTTGGATGATGTGGAATATAGTGAATCAGGAAGTGCAACGGATTAGCAAGGAGGAAGTAAGGACAGCTATGAAGAGGATGAAAAATGGAAAAGCCGTTGGTCCAGATGACATACTGTACCTATGGAAGCATGGAGGTGTTTAAGAGAGATGGCAGTGGAGTTTTTAACCAGATTGTTTAATGGAATCTTGGATGCCTGAGGAGTGGAGAAGAAGTGTACTGGTGCCAATATTTAAGAATAAGGGGGATGTGCAGGACTGCAGTAAGTAAAGGGAAATAAAATTGATGAGCCACAGCATGATGTTATGGGAAAGAGAAGTGGAAGCTAGGTTAAGAAGTGAGGTGATGAGGTAGTGAGCAGCAGTTTGGTTTCATGCCAAGAAAGAGCACCACAGATGCAATGCTTGCTCTGAGGATGTTGATGGAGAAGTTTAGAGAAGGCCAGAAGGAGTTGCATTGCATCTTTGTGGACCTGGAGAAAGCGCATGATAGGGTGTCTCGAGAGGAGCTGTGGTATTGTATGAGGAAGTTGTACAGAGAAGTACGTAAGAGTTGTACAGGATATGTATGAGGGAAGTGTGACAGTGGTGAGGTCTACGGTAGGAGTGACAGAGGTGGGATTACATCAGGGATCGGCTCTGAGCCCTTTCTTATTTGCAATGATGATGGACAGGTTGACAGACGAGATTAGACAGGAGTCCCTGTGGACTATGATGTTTGCTAAAGACATTGTGATCTGTAGTGATAATAGGGAGCAGGTTGAGGAGACCCTGGAGAGGGATGGAGTTATAGTCTAGAGAGGAGAGGAATGAAGGTCAGTAGGAACACCAAGACAGAATACATGAGTGTGAATGAGAGGGAGGTCAGTGGAATGGTGAGGATGAGGGGAGTAGAGTTGGCGAAGGTGGATGAGTTTAAATACTCTGGATCAACAGTACAGAGTAATGAGGATTGTGGAAGAGAAGTGAAAAAGAGAGTGCAGGCAGGGTGGAATGGTGGAGAAGAGTGTCAGGAGTGATTTGTGACAGACGGGTATCAGCAAAAGTGAAAGGGAAGGTCTACAGGTTGATAGTGAGACCAGCTATGTTATATGGGCTGGAGACGGTGGCACTGACCAGAAAGCAGGAGACAGAGCTGGAGGTGACAGAGTTAAAGATGCTAAGATCTGCATTGAGTGTGACGAGTATGGACAGGATTAGAAATGAGGACATTAGAGGGTCAGCTCAGGTTGGGAGACAAAAGTCAGAGAGGCGAGATTGCGTTAGTTTGGACATGTACAGAGGAGAGATGCTGGGTATATTGGGAGAAGGATGTTAAGGATAGAGCTGCCAGAGAAGAGGAAAAGAGGAAGGCCTAAGAGAAGGTTTATGGATGTGGTGATAGAGGATGTGCAGGTGAGGGTGTAACAGAACAAGATGCAGAGGATAGAAAGATATGGAAGATGATGATCCGCTGTGGCAACCCCTAACGGGGGCAGCCAAAAGAAGAAGAAGATTAAAACGTTTACAGTTTCCCTTTAGAATAGCTTTTGCAACGACACTTAACAAATCTCAGAGCCAAACATTCAAAAAAGTCGTTTTATTTAATGGAGAGAAAGTAATGAAATTCACTCACGGGCAGTTATACGTTGCATTGTCACGATGAAAGTCCAAATACAGAATCAAAAATCAATGCGATACTAACGAAAATTTAATTCAAAAAATAGTTTTTACTGACGTTTTACAGTAAAAGTGTAAGTTTAAAATGTATTTGCGTATTAATTTCAAAGCCAAAGACAACAAAATCGTATTATCAAAGAATAACCCTACCGCAACATGAAATATAATTTACTTTTAAATTATTTATTTTATTAAATTTATTTTATTTATTTATTTATTTTATTTAAATTTATTAATTTTATTATTTATTCATTTTTAAAATTATTTTACTCTTTTTTAATATGGTTAATTGCTCGCTGTAATGTAAAATAGTTCTATTATGCACATGTAACAATTCCCATGAAAATAAAAATCTGTTTAAATTGTACAACCGCAATGCGTGAGCGACAGCACTGCAGCAGAACTGCAAAGAGGCTAGCATGTAGTGTATGCCCGGGGGTTGGTGAGCGAAGCGAGCAGGGGGTAAAGCCCCCTAGTAATCCATAAAAACAAGTGGATACTGGGGAATAAAAACACAATAAATAAATCCATTAAAAGCAGTCACTGGCTTCTTCAGATCCCAGCCCACCTCCTTCTTCGTCTTCCCGGCTCACCCATCACTTGCGCAGCCAGTGGAGACTCAGCAGCCATGACCTTCATTCCCCGGCCCCCATCTTGGCTGCCTCCTCACAGCGCAGCCAGACTATCCAAGGTCAATCCCTGGGGAGGTCATCAGCCATGCTCACCCCACTCCACGCCATTGATCAATGGGGTGAACCAGCCCCTAGAGTGTCACAGGGCCCCTGTTTGTGCTGCTTTTCCCTTCTAGGCAGCCAGATCGTCCTCACCGAGATTGCTCTTCATACTCTTCTTAGCCTCCTTCCATCGTTTTTCTTCATATTTTTCTCCCCTCTCGCACTCACGCTTCTCCTTTAATATGGGGACGTGGCACAGGTGTGGTGATTAGCAGCTCCTAGGATCAATTACTGACACGGACGATTCCTCACCTGTGCATTTAAGTGTGGAAACGCCCGCGCCACATCACACTCGGGAACCGCTCCAGCCACACTACCACGCCCCCTCTTTAAGCCACAAGTGTCGCAATTATTATTTGAAAAGGTGTAGAAAGACAAGGACAAAATATAAAGGTTTGGGGGGATCCTCCCCATGTATTATAACTTTCGTTGCAATGAAATTTCGCTGTTGGTGAAGAAAGATTCACGTATCTTGACTTTGCTGACGATACTGTGATCTTCGCGGAGTCAATGGAGGCTCTGATTGGGGCGCTCGAGAGACTGAGCGAGGAGTCTGAGTGTCTGGGCTTGCGAGTGTCCTGGATAAAAACCAAAGATCAGGCCTTTAATGACCTCTTGGGCACGGCCATCAGCAGTGTGTCTGTCTGCGGAGAGAGTGTCGACCTCGTCGAGAAGTTTACTTACCTTGGCAGTGACATTCATGTCTCTGGTGACTCTTCCTATGAAGTCAGTTTACAGATTGGGAGAGCATGGGGGGTCATGAGGTCACTGGAAAGGGTTGTATGGCACTCCCAATATCTATGCAAAAGGACGAAGGTCCAAGTCTTTAGAGTCCTGTTTGTGAGACATTGACGCTATCCAGTGACCTGAGACGAAGACTGGACTCCTTTGGTACTGTGTCTCTCTGGAAAATCCTTGGGTACCACTGGTTTGACTTTGTGTTACTCATGGAGTCCCGAGTGGCTGGACCAGGCCAAGGGGTCGCCCACATAACACCTGGCTGCACCCTGTGTTGGCTGGGATTTGCTCCAGTAGACCCCGTGACCCTGTAGTTAGGATATAGTGGGTTGGATAATGGATGGATGTATATGGTGATACAAGGATTAGAAAACTGCAGTGCTTGCTTCTGAGGGTGTACTCATGCATGTCAAAATGATTTTCCTTATTTAGTGTTTAATTGGAGTCATGCAGTGCAGGATGACGCTCGACCCTCCTACAGGTTTATTGAGTGTGCAGACCAGTGTTTTGCTGTTAATCATGCTGGACGTATGAGAAGATTTTATGGAGACAAATGATGTTAAATGAGGAATTTGCAGCTTTTCTTTCCAAATGCAATTCACGTTCATCTGTAAGGTGACAATAAAAACCAGTTTGTAACTCAAATGGTATTGAATGAAATGTGAATTGCTCTACCTGACTTGCCGCATCATTGACGTCATGTCTGTTTTTTGTGCTCAGGGAAGTTTAGCGGTCACACTGTTCCCAAATGCTACTGAACCATGTTCAGGCACACATCTTCTAAGTGGGCCAGGGCATGGTATGGTTAGCCCAGCACGGAGCAACCACACCAGTCAAATAAAATAGACTTTGCGGCAGGGACGTGCTGGTCAGGGGGGCAGGTGAGTCAACATGAAAAGTAAAAAAAAACTAATAATGATAACATAGACTGAGGAGATCGTTCCTCCCCCAAACTATGCAACTCTTCAAATCCACCCGGGGGGGGGGGGGGTAAATGTTAACATTTAACATTATACAAAGTTATTGTCTGTTTTTCACCTGCATTATTATCAATCTTTAATTTAATATTATTTATTGTAACAGTATGCTGCTGCTGGATAATGTGAATTTCCCATTGGGATTAATAAAGTATCTATCTATCTATCTATCTATCTTAGTGCATATCTATCTATCTATCTATCTATCTATCTATCTATCTATCTATCTATCTATCTATCTATCTATCTATTTTATAGTGCCTTTCATATCTATCTATCTATTATATAGTGCCTTTCATATCTATCTATCTATCTATCTATCTTATATAGTTCCTTTCCTATCTATCTATCTATCTATCTATTATATAGTGCCTTTCCAGTCTATCTATCTATCGTTCCTCCCGCACACTATGCGACTCTTCAATTCCACCCGGGCGGGTAAACATTAAAATTATACAAAGTTATTGTCTGTCTGTATACCTGCATTGTTATCGGCATTGTTATCACTCTTTAATATAATATTGTTCTTTATCAGTATGCTGCTGCTGGAGTATGTGAATTTCCTCTTGGGGATTAATAAAGTATCTATCTATCTATCTATCTATCTATCTATCTATCTATCTATCTATCTATCTATCTATCTATCTATCTATCTATCTATCTATCTATCTATCTATCTATCTATCTATCTATCTATTTTATAGTGCCTTTCATATCTATCTATTATATAGTGCCTTTCATATCTATCTATCTTTCTATCTATCTATCTGTTATATAGTGCCTTTCATATCTATCTATCTGTTATATAGTGCCTTTCATATCTATCTATCTATCTATCTATCTATCTATCTATCTATCTATCTATCTATCTGTTATATAGTGCCTTTCATATCTATCTATCTATTATATAGTGCCTTTCATATCTATCTATCTTTCTATCTATCTATCTGTTATATAGTGCCTTTCATATCTATCTATCTATCTATCTATCTGTTATATAGTGCCTTTCATATCTATCTATCTATCTATCTATCTATCTATCTATCTATCTATCTATCTATCTATCTATCTATCTATCTGTTATATAGTGCCTTTCATATCTATCTATCTATCTATCTATCTATCTATCTATCTATCTATCTATCTATCTATCTATCTATCTATCTGTTATATAGTGCCTTTCATATCTATCTATCTATCTATCTATCTATCTATCTATCTATCTATCTATCTATCTATCTATCTATCTATCTATCTATCTATCTATCTATCTATCTATCTATCTATCTATCTGTCTGTCTGTCTGTCTGTCTGTCTGTCTATCTATCTATTATATAGTGCCTTTCCAGTCTATCTATCTATCGTTCCTCCCGCACACTATGCGACTCTTCAATTCCACCCGGGCGGGTAAACATTAAAATTATACAAAGTTATTGTCTGTCTGTATACCTACATTGTTATCGGCATTGTTATCACTCTTTAATTTAATATTGTTCTTTATCAGTATGCTGCTGCTGGAGTATGTGAATTTCCTCTTGGGATTAATAAAGTATCTATCTATCTATCTATCTATCTATCTATCTATCTATCTATCTATCTATCTATCTATCTATCTATCTATCTATCTATCTATCTATCTATCTATCTATCTATCTATCTATCTATCTATCTATCTATCTATCTATCTATCTATCTATCTATCTATCTATATGTGTCCACTGTTCTGTGCTATAAATTTGTTTTCTGTATGATTCCAATAATTTTGAACATTTTCATAGTCAAAATCGCTGAATCTACGCATTTCCTGTTACAATACAGTGGAGAAACGTGAGGTGCGGCAGCGACGAGCCTCCCCTCACCTCGGACTGAGCTCCCCCTCACACACGGGTTTGATGCCTGCAATTGGCACGTGCCTGTTGCTGTCTCTCTGTATGTTGCCAATATAATGTTTGCACACGCGTTTATTATACACCCTAACTTTCCACAGTCTGACTAATATCTTTAATGAGTGTGTGACATATTTAGTCTTGCTGATCGGACATAAAACCTCAGTGAAAAGGCACAGGGTGAGGCAGACAGTACCATGTCGCCCAGAAGGGGGCGCATGTGAGCCCAACAGGTACTCGTCGCTGCTGTTCTTCTACGCAGAGGCGTCAATAAGTTAGCAATATCACAAAGTCAAGTGCACTGCAGCGGTCCGTTTATTTTTACTTTTTGTTCCGACTGACTGCCAAAATGGAAGATTAAGATTTTTAAAAACTAAAAGAAAATAAGGAGGACTTTTACAAGAAAGTGACAGAGATTTTCGTGGAGAAGGACAGGCGCATGGACTTCATTTACAAATAAATGTAAGACCATAAACGGTTTTTTAATTTTATAAAAAAATGGGATCAGACTAAAAAAATCCAATATCTAAAAACTTAATTTTTGACCTTAAATAAAATATTCTTTTCTTTTTCTTGTTATCCTTCTGTTGAACAGTCTGTATTAAAGTCGATTAAAGCATCAGAATTAGAATCTTTTAAAAACAACTAAATATTTCAATTAAGGTCAAAATTGAAATCCGTTCTTTTGCGCACCACTCTATACTTTCATTTGTATTGAATGAGTGTGAATTGTGGAATTGCAACGATAAATTTAGAACACATGGAGGGTGAGGAGCAAATGTGCGCTCTCCACACTCTCTCTCCGCTATAAATGTAATGTTCTTTCTCATCCAAATATGCATCTTACCTGTGTGTGTGTGTGTAAAGAATGTTGATGAGATATGAAACATAACCAGTAGTCCGGAGCAGACTGGGTCTCCTTCAACGAGTGAGATAACGAGGTCGACCCACTCGGTCCATGACATTATTCATTGTAATTTTCTTAAAATTTGTGACGAGTGTGCAGCTCGCTACTTGCTATAAGCCTAAACTCTGTCTAAACGGTTGTCAAACTTAATACTGTGCACTGTTGTTTAGACACAGCTTAAAATTTGATGACATGCTTTGAAATAAAATTTAATGAAACATAAAAATTTAGTAACTCGTCTTACACGTTATTAGAGTACATGTCAAATGTCAATGTCATGTCCAATTTCCAGTACCCTAGTAGGCTAGTAACTTACGCAGTTCGTTACTTTTAGCAGCCACATCATCAACAATACTGCTAGTGTCAAGTTTGGCTATACTAAAAGTATAACCTCCATTCAACTTAAAATAATTAAGGTAATGATTCACACTTAATATTTTCAATCGGAACCAATATAATTCTTTTTATCTTATTGAGCCCACAATTTTTAAGTTGAGGCAAATCATTTAGACTGATTGGGTGTGATTCATTTGTTTTATACTTTAAGTTGTTACAAATGGTTTATTGGTCGTAACCTGTTTTTATGCTATTAGAAATATTATGAACATAACACATTCCAATGCTGTACTTTCTACATTTATTTAAAAATCTAGTGCAAATACACAAGCATTTTGAAGTGTAAATCTTAAATAAACAACAAAAAAGTATTAAGCGTTTCTACAGCTTTCTTGAAAGTATGTTTAATTATGAGTTCTTATACTTAAAATTAACAGTTGAGAAACAGGATTACTCACCAGAAATCCTCCGTTATAAAAGTCTGCTGCTGAAAATGACCAGACCTGTATAGCCACATCCACTCCACTCGGGAAAGTGTTCTTCTTTTTTGGCAGTTGGAAAGCCAGCACGCTGGAAAGTTCGCCCAGAAGAATATACAAACAGCCCCTCGCACACAGCACACGAACAACCTAAAATATTAGGTCAACTGAAATAGGATTTTTATGTTTATTCCCTCCACCATAACTTTGGTACAAAGATTTTTTTTTACTTTGATTGTGATCTGAAACCAAATATTTCAAGCTACAACACTAAATGACTAATCTTAAGTTGCTTGAAAGAGAAAATTTACGTTGAATGAACAACATCAATATTTTGATGTTTTTTAGTGTAGGATACTTTTAGTGTAGGATACTTTTCTCCACCGACATCAACATGAAAGCCACAAGATGTTCTCGCGTCATTGTGCTTCTCAGGATGGCATTTGACTCTCTTCAATGCAGAGAATGGTCCTTCACATTGCAGTTGCGACACAGGCAGCGTTAGCAGGAGCTTGTAGACAAGCCCAAGCATCAGTTAAGACAGGGGTGTGCAAAGTCATTCCTGGAGGGCCGCAGTGGCCGCGGGTTTTTATTCCAACCCAGTTGTTTAATTAGAAAACAATCCTTGCCAATAATTACATTTCATGGCTTGTTAGTGCTTTAACTCTGCTATGTCAAGTCATTCTCAAATCCTAGATTTTTTTTTCCATTCTAAAGATATCCAAATATTTTGAAGTTTAAAACGGATGGGTAATTCTCAGTCCTTGACTTTTTTGTCTTCTCTTTCCTTCCAAGTATTTAATTAAACCAAATAGTGCATGATAAATACACACAGGCGTAAAGGGTAACAAGCAAAATGGATAACTGCTGGTTTCTTTTGTCATTTGCATCTTATTGCTAATAAGGAGCCATTAAAAACCAAGAATGCAGCTGTTTAAGACTTAAATAAGCAATAAGGGTTCAAAATCTTAACGAGGGAGATAACTAAAATGAAACAGAAGTGTTTCTAGAGCAATGAGTGCTTCTTATTAAGCAATTGGGTTGGAACAAAAGCCTGCAGCCACTGCGGCCCTCCAGGAATGACTTTGCACATCCCTGAGTTAAGAGGTTCAACCGCAGTAGCACCTTGTAGCAGCAGAGAGGACATTCTTTACAAGACTTGCAAGTTGACACAGTTGTCCCATCTGATGAATTTAAATACTAGAATAGAGATAAAATAAATTGCAATAGTCCCGCGGTAGGCTGGCACCCTGCCCGGGATTAGTTCCTGCCTTGTGCCCTGTGTGGGCTGGGATTGGCTCCAGCAGACCCCCGTGAACCTGTGTTCAGATTCAGCGGGTTGGAAAATGGATGGATGGATGGATAAATTGAAAAAATGTATACTAGCCAACCCGCGGCATACCATACGCCGCATAATCAGGCTGGGTTTTTAATGATTTTTAAGCACAGGGAAAAAATTAACATTTGAAAAATCCGGAGGAGAGGGGAAGGATGCCCATTACGCCCCGTCCGTCATGCTAGTCTGCTGATTTCTCGTTCAGTAACCTGTGAGTAGTGATGGGCGGGGTGAAGCCTCGCGAAGCATCAACACGTTTGAAGCAATTGTGTCGGAAATCGTAGCGAAGCATTTGACACTCACCTGTCACGTGACACCTCCTGGCCATTTTCATTAACGTTACAGAAATTTATGATACACTTCAATGACGTCTGTTAAAACTCGTATTGCTTTTATTTTTTCGCAGCTACAGACTGACAACGAAGAGAAGGGTTTGTCAGCAGCTTCTAGTGTGTGATGTGTAAAAAATATAAATATAACTTCTTTAACTGCCTTGTGGCGCTGTAGTAGTACGGCTGCTTTGTAGTAAGGAGACAGTGGAAGATTGTGGGTTCGCTTCCTGGTTCCTACTTGTGTGGACAGCAAATTATCCTCGACAAACAAACTGTTTTACACGCTGCAAACCAACCCGCGCCGCTTTTTCAATGTTTTTTAAGCAGAGGGAAAAAAATGAACATTTGTAAAATCCGTAACGCTGCTTTCAGTAAGTACAATGCACACGCGTTTAGTTTGTTGGTGACTTTTTGCCAGCTGTCTTTCCTGGTTTGGGCTGTTTTTGCAGTGTTACCGCTTGTGCATATTAAATCTTGAATTCCTTTGAGTAAGTAATTAACTAACTAACACCCACCCACTCAGCTTGTGTGATAAAAATGCGCCCGTTCTTTCATCATTTTGTTGCAGCAATATACATTGTGTTTTCACTGAGCGCGGAGGTGCGCATTCATCTCGGATTATTACATCCAGCTAATCTGCTACACGACTGCGTTTGAAAAACCGACGTATCCCAGATGAGTTTCACCGGCATTAATGATTAGGAATCTGGTTGGAACAAAACACTGCAGCCACAGGGGTTCAGCAGGACCAAGTTTGGGAAACACCGCTGAACACTCGTGGCTCTTGCCAACTCACGGCGTATCATATGTCGCATAATTATGTATTGATGGGTGAACACTTTCTGAACGACTCAGTTGTCCAAACAGAACTGAAAGTAAAATCGAGCCTGGTGCATTCTTTAACTGCATTCTCTGTCTTGTAGCGCAGTGGTAGTGTTGCTGCTTTACAGTAAGGAGACTGTGGAAGATTTTTGGTTCGTTTGGGCTGCATTTGCAGTGTTACCGCCTGTGCATATTAAATCTTGAAATCCTTCGAGTAACAAATTAACTAACACCCACACACACACAGCTTGTGTGAAAAAATGCGCCCGTACTTTCATCATTTTTGTTGCAGCCTATCAAAGACTTGCTGCCCCCAACTCAAGGTGGCTCAGAGGTCCATGTGTAGAGTACAACAGATGAACATAAATGACGCCGTTTTTTTCGAGGCGTCGCGTCCCAGTTAGTGGGCGTGGCTCTGCGAGTTGTCGTCGTATCCAATGGTCATAGAGTTGGTGGGCGAGGCTCTTTCCTACTTGTTGGCGGCTTAGTGAATCCACGCCTCTTCCTGCGTGCTTTCATGGGTGTCTTCCCCTTCTGGCGTCGACTTTGTGAATTACAGTGATCCCTCGCTATATCGCGCTTCGCCTTTCGCGGCTTCACTCCATCGCGGATTTTATATGTAAGCATATTTAAATATATATCGCGGATTTTTTGCTGATTCGCGGATTTCTGCGGACAATGGGTCTTTTAATTTCTGGTACATGCTTCCTCAGTTGGTTTGCCCAGTTGATTTCATACAAGGGACGCTATTGGCAGATGGCTGAGAACCTACCCAACTTACTTTCTCTCTCTCTCTCTCTTGCACTGACTAGGGGGGGGTGTGAGCAGGGGGCTGTTCGCACACCTAACGATAGGGACGTTGCTACCTTCTGTGTGCAGCTGCTTTCTGAAGGACATGCTGCACGGTGCTTCGCATACTTAAAAGCTCGAAGGGCACGTATTGATTTTTGCTTGAAAAACAAACTCTCTCTCTCTCTCTCTTTGTCTGCTCCTGACGGAGGGGGTGTGAGCTGCCGCCTTCAACAGCTTTGTGCCGCGGTGCTTCACATACTTAAGCCAAACAGCCCTATTGATTTCTGATTGTTTGCTTTTCTCTCTATCTCTGTGACATGATCTGCTCCTGACACGCACTCCTTTGAACAGGAAGATATGTTTGCATTCTTTTAATTGTGAGACGGAACTGTCATCTCTGTCTTGTCATGGAGCACAGTTTAAACTTTTGAAAAAGAGACAAATGTTTGTTTGCAGTGTTTGAATAACGTTCCTGTCTCTCAACAACCTCCTGTGCTTCTGCGCAAATCTGTGACCCAAGCATGACAATATAAAAATAACCATATAAACATATGGTTTCTACTTCGCGGATTTTCTTATTTCGCAGGTGGCTCTGGAACGCAACCCCCGCGATGGAGGAGGGATTACTGTGTATATATATATAGATGCTAACCGAAATGTAGGGGTATCGAAACAGAAATCGGTTAAAAGGTAGTTTTGACCAAATTTTTCACTGTAACATTGTGTACTGACAACTGAAACAACTTGACGTAATGCGGTATATTGTATATATAGGATTATATAAATCGCAGTACCGGACAGATAATGTTTGGTAGTTTAGAAAGTTAATTTTAATGTCAAACAGTAACCAGTACATAAAATTTATTTCATGAAACGGCCAGCCCATGACCAGACCAGAGTCGGCGGCCCACCGGGCATTGCCCAAATGCCCTAATGGCCAGTCCGCCCCTACCAGTAGTCAATATGTAAGCTGCCATCTGAATGGTCAATAAGCTACTCTTTTGAGTTATATATTTGTATATCTGACTTTGAAGTAGTCAACGCCTCACCACACATCACTGCTTTGGGGGATTACATGCGGACAAATTGCCAGTGTGAATGCACCCTGAATATTACTATTAGTTGCTCTAATTTATATTGCTGTGCTCCAATTAGCTTTTCATCATCTTCTTGTTCTACTTCTTCTTCCTCTTGTTCTTCATCTTTTCCCACTTCTATGTTTGGTTGATGTTTTATAGGTTTTTGTGTGATTTTTACTGTCAGATGCCTTTCCTGACACCATGTCTTCCCATTTCTCCATCTAAGATACAGTATGAATATGTAACACTATTCTCCATAGCCGATTTAATGCATATTTCATGTATTGTATATTCCATAGTAGCAGAATAAGATTTCAGTATTCAGCCAACAATAATGGGACCCCCTATTAACACAAGACGTTTTGTACACTAATTGAAATCCTGTAATTTTAGGCTTAATAAAATCATTTGGCTACACATTGCATTACCAGTATGACTGACTGTACTGCCCCCCGCAGGTAAGGACACCACAGCACAGCACACCACTGCTAATGACTAATGTACACCAGATTTGCATAAAGGGGACTGTCCATTTTTATACTCTCCAAGCACAAAGGGGGGGGGGGGGGGGGGGCTGCTCTCCACTTTGGGGCGGGGTTAGGAGTCCTCTTTGGGCATCGACTCAGAACTGCCATTGAAAATGAGGAAATAGCGATAGCGCCTCCTGTCGTCCCGGAGGGGAATCGCTTACCTCAGCAGAGCCACAGAGGCGATGTCCAGGAGCCCCTGTGTGACACACGATAGCTGAAAGCTCCATTTGATGGTCTCTAGTGCAAGGAGGCATGGTTTTTTACAGAGTGTATATCTATATATGAAGCTTTACGTCATCTTCTTCTTCATCATCATCTTTTCTCACTTCTATGTTTGGTTGATGTTTTATAGTTTTTTGTGTGATTTTTACTGTCAGATGCCTTTCCTGACACCATGACTCCCCATTTTTCCATCTAAAATATGCATATGTAACATTATTCTCAATAGCCGATTGAATGCATATTCCATCTATTGTATATTCCATAGTAGCAGAGTAAGATTTTAGTATTCAGCCAACAATAACGAGACCCCCTGATTACCACGAGCATATTATTTACACTAAATTAAATCCTGTAGGTTTAGGCATAATAAAATTGGCTACAGATTGCATTACCAGTATGGCTTCAAGACCCTCTCCCTATTGTTATGCCAGTAGTAATTGTGTCCAGGGTCTTGACATTACCTGTATAGGTGAGAGTAGAGACCCCCATTGTCTTTCTTTTTTATCTCTAATGTCATTCTTTACCGGGCCTTGTCCTCTGACCTAACCATCCTGGGTGGTGCCTTTGTTTTGCAGGCTTTTAGTTCCACCTCCCCGATTAACAGAGCCAACCTTAAGGCATCTAAAGTTCTTATGTAGACCCCATTGCTACTGTAATGGTGTCTCCTAAGCAGCCCTAGCAAACTGTGAAAAGCGCAACTGAGACAATATTCTCAGAGAGGCCCACTGCCAAAATAATGGGTGTCATGGTGTGGGCCGACATCGCCTCTGCTGCTGGTGTGGGAGCAGTTTCAGCACTCAGCACTTGCAAATCGAGGAGGTCCCGTCACGCATCATGCACCTTTTCATCAGCAGACCTTCCTATGACATTGCCCATTAGGCAATCGTCAAGTCAGAACAAAATCAGAGGCTGATGACCTGGCATCCTTCACGCAGTCTGAACCCACCAGGGCTACTCAGCTGTTCTGCTTGGATGATCAGCAGTGGCTTTTTCAAGTTTATTTCAGTTAAATCTAACATCTTTTAGCCTTTAAATTATGGCGCCTTTACCCTTTTTTATCATAATTGTCACTTTTGGGAACAGTCCATTATATTCACTCATCCATTGATACATCTATCAATTTCTGAACCTTCATGATGATGATCATTGAGATCCTTAACTTGAAATTTATTATTAATCCATGCTGTGGTCTGCTAGAATAGTGAAGTTAGCTCAGTGGGGGGGGGGGTCGGGTGGGGGCTCAATGAAGTAGGAAGGTGCAGCTGTGTGACCGGACTGACCCTCTGGACAGGTGCAGGACATTCACAGATCAGCAACCCCATACAACGTCATCCAGCTGAGTTTTGAAGGTCACCAGTGGATGAACGTCCAGCACCCTAAATGACTCTGTCATTTTCATGTCTTGTCCTGTCCCCTGGGTCTCACTTAGTGACCGGTTTAAATATATTAAAGTTTGAGTTTATTCTTATTTGATTTAATAAGGATTATTTACAAAAGAAAAAATATGCTGTATTCCTTAATTTTGAAGCAATTTCATGTGCGTACACATGTTATCTATCTATCTATCTATCTATCTATCTATCTATCTATCTATCTATCTATCTATCTATCTATCTATCATCTATTTTATAGTGCCTTTCATATCTATCTATCTATCTATCTATCTATCTATCTATCTATCTATCTATCTATCTATCTATCTATCTATCTTATAGTGCCTTTCATATCTATCTATCTATCTATCTATCTATCTATCTATCTATCTATCTATCTATCTATCTATCTATCTATCTATCTATCTATCTATCTATCTATCTATCTATCTTATAGTGCCTTTCATATCTATCTATCTATCTATCTATCTATCTATCTATCTATCTATCTATCTATCTATCTATCTATCTATCTATCTTTTTATAGTGCCTTTCATATCTATCTATCTATCTATCTACTGTTTATATAGTGCCTTTCATCTATCTATCTATCTATCTATCTATCTATCTATCTATCTATCTATCTATCTATCTATCTAGTGCCTTTCATATCTATCTATCTATTTTATAGTGCCTTTCATATCTATCTATCTATCATCTATTTTATAGTGCCTTTCATATCTATCTATCTATCTATCTATCTATCTATCTATCTATCTATCTATCTATCTATCTATCTATCTATCTATTATATAGTGCCTTTCATATCTATCTATCTATTATATAGTGCCTTTCATATCTATCTATCTATCTATCTATCTATCTTATCTATCTATCTATCTATCTATCTATCTATCTATCTATCTATCTATCTATCTATCTATCTATCTATCTATCTATCTATTTTATAGTGCCTTTCATATCTATCTGTCTATCTATCTATCTTATATAGTGCATTTCACTCTATCTATCTATCTATCTATCTATCTATCTATCTATCTATCTATCTATCTATCTATCTATCTATCTATCTATCTATCTATCTATCTATTATATAGTGCCTTTCATATCTATCTATCTATCTATCTATCTATCTATCTATCTATCTATCTATCTATCTATCTATCTATCTATCTATCTATCTATCTATCTATCTATCTATCTATGTGGGTTTGGCATTTTCCAAACTTATTTAAGCCTTTATTTCCTAATGGATATTTCCCTGTTGACATAAGGATGGTGTAACAATATAATAATGAAAATATGTACTTAGTAAAACATGAATAATACTTTAGAAACCAATTGCTGTGTCTATTGCAGGTTAACATCAGCCTACGGGTGGCACAGTGGTAGCGTTGCTGCCTCCCAGTAATGAGTCTGTGGTTCACATCCCAAGTCCTCCCTCGTGGTATTTGATCCTACAGTCCATGCATTGTTTTTTTATTAGAAATTAAACAGTGTGTTATTTCTGTTTTGTTGAAAAATCTTAATATGCTTAATGAAAATACAATAAATTGTGTTTAATACACAATTAATTTTGATTAAAAATTTTCCTGGTGTGATTAATCGCAATTTATTTTTTTAATTGAACCGCAGCCCTAAAAATAATGAATTTCAGTATTAAACACCAAATAGTAATTCTGTATCTCTTAATTCTTAATTCATGTAACTAATACACGCATTGCTCTTCCTGCAGGAGAACCCAAAGTGTCCTTCAAAGCTCGAGTGAGTGGCAACCCAACCCCAGCGGTGACCTGGAGCAGAGAAAGTGGGAAGCCCATAAAGGAGTCAGCCAAGACCTTCTTTGACAGCAGTAACAAGCAGTACGTCCTCAAGGTAAGGTGCGCTCATCTACAGGAGACCCCACCAGTGAGGCTTAATCAGAGAAGCACTTTATGGCTGAGCGCCGTTTTGGAAGTTGGGTCCACTGACAGATGCTGACATTCTATTTTCGTTAGTAACGAGGAGCAAAATAGTCGACTTTTTTTTTCCCTGTGTATGGTCTTTGCAAAAATAACAATAAAATTAGTTTTGCATGCAAACCTGAAATCACTAAAAAGAGTTTTTTGGTGTGGAAAACAGGGGGCATTGCTCAGTAAAGCCATGTTCACACTTCTGGGATGTTTTCTGCAGCTGTGTAATGCAAGTAATCGATAGTACCCTGGTAAATCAAATTCCATTTTATGGCTCACATTCACATTATTGTGAAAGACGTTCTGTTTGTTGTTTTTTTCTGACAGGCCGCAGATTCTCCATACACAGACACACCACAACAGACTGCTGTGGACATTACAGAGCTTTCTCTGCAGAAACACCACACCGCACTAAACTACACAGGGACCAGCCCCCTGCTGTTGCCTAGCAACTCCCTATTCCTGGATGAGGACACTCCCACTCCAAGCACTATGGAGGAATGCACTAAGTATCATTTCTGTCTCCAGCACAACTTTAGGATTGTGACCACCAAGATCCTCATAATTGGCAAAATGGGCACCATACTAATAGAACAACCACAACACACATCTTCACAGCTCAACTGTTGTGATTAGGAGTCATAAACATGGCGGAATGGATGTGCGGGCTCCTAAAAGGGCCATGAACTACTAAGGGTATCCTAAGCATAAGGTCCCACAAATATGCCCACTAGAAGGAAGGGGGGAGGAGTAGGGACACCATCAAACCCCAGGCTAGTCAAGCAAAAGCCAAACATAGAATCTTTAGAAGCAAAAAGATGTATTATTCATAAAAATGCTTTCTTTAACACCTTGACTGCTGGGCCATTTATTACTCTCTATATATCACTGCTCAAAAAAATTAAAGAGACTCTTTTTAATCCGAGTATAGCATCAAGTCAATTAAACTTGTGGGCTATTGATCTGTCAGTTAAGTAGCAGAGGGGCTTGTTAATTAGTTTAAGCTGCTTTGGTGCACTAGAGGGGCAACAATGAGACGACCCCCAAAACAGGAATGAATGGTTTAATAGGTGGAGGCCACTCACGTTTTTCCCTCCTCATCTGTTTTGTCACTTGTTTTACATTTGGCTACGGTCAGTGTCACTACTGGGTGCATGAGGCCATACCTGGACCCTACAGAGGTGGCACAGGTAGTCCAACTGCCCCAGGATGGCACATCAATACATGGCATTGCCAGAAGGTTTGCTGTGTCTCACAGCACAGACTTAAGGGCATGGAGGAGATTCCAGGAGACAGACAGTTACTCTAGGAGAGCTGGACAGGACCCCTTGTAGAAGGTCCTTAACCCATCAGCAGGACCCACCGGTATCTGCTCCTTTGGGCAAAGAGAAACAGGATGAGCACTGATGGAACGTACAAAATGACCTCCAGCAGGCAGGCCACTGGTGTGAATGTTTCTGACCAAACAGACTTTATGAGGGTGGTCTGAGGACCCGATGTCCTCTAGTGGGCACCGTGGAGCTCGATTGGCATTTGCCATAGGATACCAGAATTGGCAGGTCCACCACTGGCAGGCACCCTGTGCTTTTCACAGATGAGAGCAGGTTCACCCTGAGCACATGTGACAGACATGAAAGGGTCTGGAGTAGCCGTAGAGAACGTTATGTTGCCTGTAACATTGTTTGGTGGTGGGTCAGTGGTGGTCTGGGGAGGCATATCCATAGAGGGACACACAGACCTCTACAGGCTAGGCAACGTCACCTTGACTGCCATTAGGTATCAGGATGGAATCCTTGGACCCATTGTCAGACCCTATGCTGGTGCAGTGGCTTCTAGGTTCCTCCTGGTGCACGACAATGCCCGGCCTCATGTGGCGATAGGATGAAGGAATTGATCCCATTGATTGGCCCCCACGCTCACCCGCCTGACCACAATCCAATAGAACACCTCTGGGTGGGACATTATATTTCGGTCCATCCGACACCTCAGACTGTCCAGGAGCTCAGTGATGCCCTGGTCCAGATCTGGGAGGAGATCCCCCAGGACACCATCCGTCATCTCATTAGGACGTTGTCAGGCATGCCTACAAGCAGGTTGGGGCACCATACAATCTACTGAGTACGATTTGGAGTTGCTGCAATGAAATTTCGGGAAACTGGACTCGCCTCCCTTTGATTTTTGCGTTGTCTTTGAATTCAGCCCTCTCTCTGTCGGTTGATCATTTTCATTGCCATCCTTCCATTCCTAACACATCACCATATCAGTCCATAGCAGTAGAGATAGCCAGCAGGATCTTTTTTTCCCATAGAGATCTGATTTGTTTTCAAAGTGGTCCTTTCATTTTTTTGAGCATCCATCCATCCATCCATTTTCCAACCCACTGAATCCGAACACAGGGTCACGGGGGTCTGCTGGAGCCAATCCCAGCCAACACAGGGCACAAGGCAGGAACCAATCCCGGGCAGGGTGCCAACCCACCGCAGGACACACACAGTTTATATAAAATCCAACTTCTGTCTGTCTGTCTGTCTGTCTGTCTGTCCACTTTTCACGAGTGAACTACTTAACGGATTTAGATCAGGTTTTTTTCTGGAATTTGCTAGAACATCCATCCATCCATTTTCCAACCCGCTGAATCCTAACACAGGGTCACGGGGGTCTGCTGGAGCCAATCCCAGCCAACATAGGGCACAAGGCAGGGAACCAATCCCGGGCAGGGTGCCAACCCACCGCAGGACACACACAAACACACCCACACACCAAGCACACACTAGGGCCAATTTAGAATCGCCAATCCACCTAACCTGCATGTCTTTGGACTGTGGGAGGAAACCGGAGCGCCCGGAGGAAACCCACGCAGACACGGGGAGAACATGCAAACTCCACACAGGGAGGACCCGGGAAGCGAACCCAGGTCTCCTAACTGCGAGGCAACAGCGCTACCACTGCGCCACCGTGCCGCCCTTGCTAGAACATTCTAGTTGATTTTGCCACTTCTCTCATTGCGCTAAGAATCGCTGGCGGGAGCAATATATTTGTGCTTATCGGAGACAGCTTACCTAGAGATACCTGTTTATTTATTGATTTTTAAAGTTTGTCCTGTTTCACTACTATGTGGGCGAAGCCAAGCGGAACAGCTAGTATGATACATAATGAAGTCTATCAAAAGTCATAAAAAATTCGGGGAAAAATATTAGAAAGCAATCGTTTTATTATCAATAGTAGCTCAGTCAACAATGTAAAGACACTTAATTACTTGATATTCATTAACATTTGAATGAGAGTCCTATAAGCATGGCACCTCACAGAGTGCAGGCAAAGAAGCACACGTGCCGCATAATATACAGGTGCTGGTCATAAAATTAGAATATCATGACAAAGTTGATTTATTTCAGTAATTCCATTCAAAAAGTGAAACTTGTATATTAGATTCATTCATTACACACAGACTGATGTATTTCAAATGTTTATTTCTTTTAATGTTGATGATTATAACTGACAACTAATGAAAGTCCCAAATTCAGTATCTCGGAAAATTAGAATATTGTGAAAAGGTTCAATATTGAAGACACCTGGTGCCACACTCTAATCAGCTAATTAACTCAAAAGCCTTTAAATGGTCTCTCAGTCGAGTTCTGTAGGCTACACAATCATGGGGAAGACTGCTGACTTGACAGTTGTCCGAAAGACGACCATTGACACCTTGCACAAGGAGGGCAAGACACAGAAGGTCATTGCTAAAGAGGCTGGCTGTTCACAGAGCTCTGTGTCCAAGCACATTAATAAAGAGGCGAAGGGAAGGACAAGATGTGGTAGAAAAAAGTGGACAAGCAATAGGGATAACCGCACCCTGGAGAGGATTGTGAAACAAAAGCCATTCAAAAATGTGGGGGAGATTCACAAAGAGTGGACTGCAGCTGGAGTCAGTGCTTCAAGAACCACCACACACAGACGTATGCAAGACATGGGTTTCAGCTGTCGCATTCCCTGTGTCAAGCCACTCTTGAACAAGAGACAGCGTCAGAAGCGTCTCGCCTTTGGACTGCTGCTGAGTGGTCCAAAGTTATGTTCTCTGATAAAAGTAAATTTTGCATTTCCTTTGGAAATCAAGGTCCCAGAGTCTGGAGGAAGAGAGGAGAGGCACAGAATCCACGTTGCGTGAGGTCCAGTGTAAAGTTTCCACAGTCAGTGATGGTTTGGGGTGCCATGTCATCTGCTGGTGTTGTTCCATTGTGTTTTCTGAGGTCCAAGGTCAATGCAGCCGTCTACGAGGAAGTTTTAGAGCACTTCATGCTTCCTGCTGCTGACTAACTTTATGGAGATGCAGATTTAATTTTCCAACAGGACCTGGCACCTGCACACATTGCCAAAGCTACCAGTACCTGGTTTAAGGACCATGGTATCCCTGTTCTTGATTGGCCAGCAAACTCGCCTGACCTTAACCCCATAGAAAATCTATGGGGTATTGTGAAGAGGAAGATGCAATACGCCAGACCCAACAATTCAGAAGAGCTGAAGGCCACTATCAGAGCAACATGGGCTCTCATAACACCTGAGCAGTGCCACAGACTGATCGACTCCATGCCACGCCGCATTGCTGCAGTAATCCAGGCCAAAGGAGCCCCAACTAAATATTGAGTGCTGTACATGCTCATACTTTTCATGTTCATACCTTTCAGTGGGCCAACATTTCTAAAAATCCTTTTTATGCATTGGTCTTAATTGATATTCTAATTCAGTTTCCGAGATACTGAATTTGGGACTTTCATTAGTTGTCAGTTATAATCATCAACATTAAAAGAAATAAACATTTGAAATACATCAGTCTGTGTGTAATGAATGAATCTAATATACAAGTTTCACTTTTTGAATGGAATTAGTGAAATAAATCAACTTTGTCATGATATTCTAATTTTATGACCAGCACCTGTAATGCGTTTCTTGGCATTGGCCCCACTTGTTGCACACAATACATTTGGTAGTCGGCCACTGATTGCCGTCATTGAGTGATAGAAAGTCCATGTAGTGCCGTCCTGGCAGTCGTGACAAGCTGGATTCCTTGTGATGAAGAAGAGGCTTTGGGGCAGCGATGTGCATCAATTTCAGAGCCTACAGGTTCCACAATCACCCAGTTGACTATCACGACCTCGGTCACTGCCAGTATCATCAAAATATTCATCCTGCAACAAATTTAGTTCTTTTTGACTGTTTCACTACAACATAACTACAGACTCGCTACTTTCCGCTAGCTGCTGCAACAAAACAAAATTCCACTAGATGGCAGCACTGTAGCTTGTGACTGAGATGCGCTGGCAAAGCTCACTGCGTCTACAGTGGTTGTATACTGAGTACAGGTTCTCTCGAATGCTGAGTCGTGACAGGCTCAGTGACATATGACTTAACTTGTACCTCGAATTCAAAGTGTTAACAAGAGAGTGTCATGAACTAGGAGATCCTAAGCATGTAAGCCCAAAACGTGTAACTTGTAAGCCAAAAAAACACCTTGAACAAGAAAGAAATGTCCCAATAAAGTAACAAACGCTACTCAAGAAGAGGGATGACCATAAACCCCCAGCTTGTGTACAAAAGGGCAAAAAAAGAATCTTAATCCTTAAACCGCAGGAACCAGCTGTAGTCAGTTCCCAGTGCAATTTTCCAGCATGCCAGAGCCGAGTACAATCTGCAACATACATTCACTGAACTCTTTAACCAGCTAAAGTTGTTTCCCAGTGCAATTTGCCAGCACACTGGAGCCAAGTATATTTGGCGACGTATATTCATTGAACGCCGCAACCGGCTATAGTCGCTTCCCAGAGCAATTTGCCAGCATGCTGGAACTGATCAGTCCGTGCTGTATATTCGTTGAGCAGCCAGCTCATGACCACTGGCGCCCCCTGCAGCACTGCAGCATCACTGTCACTGGGATTGAGCCGCTGCACTAGACTAGCCTGCAGGCATCAGCGCTTACCTTTGTGTGCTTATGTGCAGCCAGTTCAAGTGCAGCCAGCACAGTGATTTACTGAATTTCATCAATGGTGTCAGTGGCACCTTCTACATATGACAATAGATTGTTGCAGTAGTTTTTTTCAGTAGTTTTTACAGTTCATTGGCAGTGTGTAAAATGATCAGTGTTGCAGTAAGTGATGCTCTTTGCATGAAAAAAAAAAAGTGTTCCATTAAAATTTAATATTTTCTTTGTGAATTGTGATGTTTACTTAAAAAGTGCAGCAAAAAAATATTTGGCGTCCAGGGGTGCATTAACCCCTAAGTACGTGGCAGTTTAAGGGTTAATAATACAGGACTTACTGTGTGTGAAAAAAATCAAAACACATGTCTTTCTCATAGGACAGCAGTTCTCAAACTGTGGGGCACGCCCCCCTAGAGTAACAAAAAAGGGGGCGCAAATGTTGCCATATGTATCGTAATTTCGCTATTCGTAGGGAAGTTTTAAACTTGTAGCGGTGTATCGGCAGCAAAAAATATAGGAATAAATTTTATTAGGGTTTCAAAAAAACACGATTAAAACTGTTATGAAAACTCGGGTTGCAAATACTTAAAGGTTGAGAAACGCTGTCATAGGACATCCTCACACTGTGTTTAAGATTAGAGTTGTGAGAGGGTCATCTAATTTACGAGTGATGAAGACTGTCTTATAGTGGGCATGTCATGCCAGACCTTCCTCTGAGTTTTTGTGGTGTAAAGCATATGACAGGGTGCCTCAAGAGGAGCTGAGGTATTGTATGAGGAAGTCGGGAGTGGCAGAGAAATACGTAAGAGTGGTACAGGATATGTACGAGGGAAGTGTGACCGTGGTGAGGTCTGCGGTAGGAGTGACGGAGGTGGGATTACATCAGGGATCGGCTCTGAGCCCTTTCTTATTTTCAATGGTGATGGACAGGTTGACAAACGAGATTAGACAGGAGTCCCCGTGGACTATGATGTTTCCTGAAGACATTGTGATCTGTAGCGATAGTAGGGAGCAGGTTGAGGAGACCCTGGAAAGGTGGAGATATGCTCTATAGAGGAGAGGAATGAGGTTCAATAGGACCACCACTATGATGTTTGCTGATGACATTGTGATCTGTAGCGATAGTAGAGAGCAGGTTGAGGAGACCCTGGAGAGGTGGAGATATGCTCTGGCGAGGAGAGGAATGAAGGTCAGTAGGACCACCAAGACAGAATACGTGTGTGAATGAGAGGGAGGTCAGTGGAATGATGAGGATGCATGGAGTAGAGTTGGCGAAGGTGGATGAGTTTAAATACTTGGGATCAACGGTACAGAGTAATGGGGATTGTGGAAGAGAGGTGAAGAAGAGAGTGCAGTCAGGGTGGAATGGGTGGAGAAGAGTGTCAGGAGTGATTTGTGACAGACGGGTATCAGCAAGAGTGAAAGGGAAGGTCTACAGGACGGTAGTGAGACCAGCTATGTTATATGGGCTGGAGACGGTGGCACTGACCAGAAAGCAGGAGACAGAGCTGGAGGTGGCAGAGTTAATGATGTTAAGATTTGCACTGGGTGTGATGAGGATGGACAGGATTAGAAATTAGGACATTAGAGGGTCAGCTCAAGTGGGACTGTTGGGAGACAAAGTCAGAGAGGCGAGATTGTGTTGGTTTGGACATGTGCAGAGGAGAGATGCTGAGTATAAAGGATGCTAAAGACAGAGCTGCCGAAAAAGAGGAAGGCCTAAAAGAAGGTTAATGGATGTGGCGTGAGAGGACATGCAGGTGATGGGTGTGACAGAACAAGATGACAAGGACAAGGATAAGATGATCTGCTATGGTGACCCCTAACGGGAGCAGCTGAAAAAAGAAGAGAATCATGTGACGTAAACATGCAATCCAATTGGCACTCCAGTGGAGCTTTTGAATCGAAAAGCTCTGCAACCCTTCTCAAAAACTGACATGGTTACCCAGAATTCCAGGTCATTTAAGCTGCTTGTTTTAACAGTCCAATGCCATGCTGACACACCTTAAGAGTTTTTTATCTTTCTTTGAAGCACTCATCACCCTTAGACTTTCTATACGTAAGGATGGAGATTGATCACCAAATCAAAAGCCTGATGAGATGGCTTTACTGTACTTCCACTGGTAGCTGGTACAACATAGTGCACTGATTTGGTGGGCAGTCTCACCATCGCCTATAATCTGACCCATGATCATGGCTTGATGGTACACGGTCAGCTGCTGTAATACCAAAGCTGTTTTCCAGAGGAGGAAGGCCACCTCAGATTAGGGGAAGTCAATTCCCATCCCATCTACGTCACACTCAGCTTTGAACTCGTTGAGAGAGTGGAATGGATCGATCCTATTGGGTCCAGATGCAGACCTCCACTCTGTCAGGGAGCCAATCAAATTGCAAACATCTGATGACGTTTACCAGCGTTTCCATTACACGTCAGTGATGTTACATGATACGCCCACTCTTTTGTGTCTGTTTCACTTCAAGACGTATCGCACACGTTGTTTTCATTAAACATCCTAACCCTCTGGTTAAGGTTAGGGTTGTGGGGGTGGTCTTCTGACTCAAGAGTTGTGAGGACTATCAAGTAGGCGTGTCTTGCAGTGGGCGTGTCATGCAATTTGAGTGTCTCTCAGGTAACGACTCCACTCCGAGTTTCCATTGTGTAAACCGTGTGATACAAACATACAATCCTGTTCAGCAGAGCCCCGGAGGTTTGCAGCTAGACTTGTCTTGATCAATCAGCTCATGCTATCTGAAATTAACTCATGCCATCTTGGTTCAGTAACTCTAACACAGAATGAAAAAAAATGTGCCAGCATGTTGTAGACTTGCACACTTAAAAAAAAATCATCCGTTGGTAACGGCACGTTCAGAACACGCTCGAGTAATTTGAGAGGAGCCAACGCTGATTGATGCGTTACGAAGAAAGGCAAATTTCCTGCACTTTTCAATTAGCATTGATCGCACACTTGCAAATGACTCTTGTGGGAGCCGATGGTTTCTCCAGCAAATCCGCCCTGAAGCCTTTGATTATTCCTGCTCAAAGGAGTGTGATTATGTTCCAGGTATGTCTGGGGGGGTCACACAGTTTGGACTCTCAGTATTGCATTACATGATGACACATGAAAGCCTCGATGGGGCTCAGCTTCTCTCTCTTTGTAGTCTGATCTGACAGACGCTCCTGGCAATTAATGAATCTCATTCAGCCGAACGACAGCTTCTGGAAATCTGAGGAGTTTAGACACTTCAAATGAAACGCATCAAAACGGCAATATCAAAGAACCACCTGGGCACAAATTGAGATGGACAGGAACAGAAACTGCCGGATCATCCAGCATCCAGCACGTTCACCATGTACTGAGGTGACCTGTAACTGATTGCAGTTTGAAAAGCAGGACAAAAAGCAATCATAATAATAATAATAATCTTCTTCTTCTTCTTTTGGCTGCTCCCGTTAGGGGTCACCACAGCGGATCTGTCCTCTGCATCTTGTTCTGTTACACCCATCACCTGCATGTCCTCTCTCCCCACATTCATAAACCTTCTCTTAGGCCTTCCTCTTCTCCTCTTCCCTGGCAGCTCTATCCTTAGCACCCTTCTCCCAATATACCCAGCATCTCTCCTCTGCACATGTCCAAACCAACCCAATCTCGCCTCTCTGACTTTGTCTCCCCACCGTCCAACCTGAGCTGACCTTCTAATGTCCTCATTTCTAATCCTCTCCATCCTCATCACACCCAATGCAAATCTTAGCATCTTTCACTCTGCCACCTCCAGCTCTGTCTCCTGCTTTCTGGTCAGTGCCACCGTCTCCAACCCATATAACATAGCTGGTCTCACTACCGTCCTGTAGACCTTCCCTTTCACTCTTGCTGATATCCATCTGTCACAAATCACTCCTGACACTCTTCTCCACCCATTCCACCCTGCCTGCACTCTCTTCTTCACCTCTCTTCCACAATCCCCATTACCCTGTACTGTTGATCCCAAGTATTTAAACTCATCCACCTTCACCAACTCTACTCCTTGCATCCTCACCTTTTCACTGACCTCCCTCTCATTCACACACATGTATTCTGTCGTGGTGGTCCTATTGAACCTCATTCCTCTCCTCTATAGAGCAGATCTCCACCTCTCCAGGATCTCCTCAACCTGCTCCCTACTATCACTACAGATCACAATGTCATCAGCAAACATCATAGTCCACGGGGACTCCTGTCTAATCTCGTCTGTCAACCTGTCCATCACCATTGCAAATAAGCAAGTGCTCAAAGCAGATCCCTGATGTAATCCCACCTCCATCACTCCTACCGCAGACCTCACCACTGTCACACTTCCCTTGTACATATCTTGTACCACTCTCACATACTTCTCTGCCACTCCCGACTTCCTCATACAATACCACAGCCCCTTTCGAGGCACCCTGCCATATGCTTTCTCCAGGTCCACAAAGACACAATGCAACTCCTTCTGACCTTCTCTATACTTCTCCATCAACACCATCAGTGCAAACATCTCATCCGTGGTGCTCTTTCCTGCCATGAAATCATACTGCTGCTCATAATAATAATAATAATGATATAAAGTGATTTTTCACTGCTCAAAGCACCTCAGTGAGTAGTGTGCCACATCACCCACCGTTAATGTATAGCACCCATTTGGATGATACAACAGCAGCCATTATTGTGCCAGGACGCTCATCACACATGAGCCATTAAGTGGTAAAGGGGTGAGAGAGATTGCCAATTAGATACAGGGAATAGTTAGGGGGTCCAAAATGACTAGGCCATGGTGGGTAATTTAGCCAGGACATCGGGGTATACCTTTCTGTTTACGAAGGGACCACAGAGAGTCAGGACCTCGGTTTTATGTCTCATGCAAAGGATAGCACAATTTTTACAGCACAGTGTCGCATGGGGTGAGGCAATACAGATCCAAATTCACACCACAGGGTAAGTGCCCCCTGCTGGCCTCACCAACATCTCTTCCAGCAGCCACCCAAGCTTATCCTAGATGGTCTCCTATCCAAGTACTGGCTGGGCCCAAACCTGCTTAGGTTCAGGTGGACAACCGCTTCTGAGGTGCAGGTGGAATGGCTGCTGGTGTTTTGCTTTGTGTTCAAATTTTGAAAGAAATACAAAAACCCCAACAATTTGAAGCCAACTTTAGAACACCCATTTCCAAAAAAAGTTGGGACGCCGCTTTGTCCTGCTCCACCTCGTCTGACAACTTTTCTCTGTTACAGATGACACTGGTATCTAGTGTGTATTTAGTGAAGACGCTAACTGAGGACCTGTAAGGTGTTTCTTTCTCAGACCACACACGCTGATATCCTTCTCCTCTTATGCAGTTGTCCATTTCGACCTTCCCCTTCTTGTTTCTATACCAGTTAGATCCAGTTGGCCCTCTTCTCTCAAGACAGTAATGGACAGCTTTGTACAAAATCTTCAGTTTCTTGACAGTTTAACACAAGGAGTAACCTTCATTCCTCAATAGACTGACACATTTCTTGAGGAAGCTGATTTGTTTTGGCCATTTGTGAACCCAGAACTGAACTTTAGGAATGCCAGAACCTTTGTGAACAGAAGTGAACAGAATAACAGGTGTCAGGGCCAGAGCCACTGCCACGGGGAGGCATCCATGGCACTTGTCAGGGGCCCAGATAGTGGGAGGCTCACTAAAGCTGCAGCAAATGAAAAGGAAATCCCTGCAGTGTTCAGATCAGGTCAGCGTCACAAAAGACCAAGTCGTCTTATTGAGTCTCACGGATCTGATGCGGAAGCAGATGATCGGAAATCCCAAGATCCAGAAGTAAAATTCAGAAGAGGCACATTTCACATTACGATGGATTCCTTCATTTCAGAATTGTCCGGTCATTTTGAAAGCCTAAACAACATATGTCGCCATTTTAAACTTCAGGAGCATGAGCACGGAGAAGATCTCAGCCTCTTGTGCAAATTTAGATGCAAAATATTCAAAGGATCTGTCAGATCATTTGAAAGATGAGGCGATTCACATCAAGAACGTGATTGTGGTTTGGGAGCTCTTGATCTCTTGAATGCGATATACTCTCTTGGATTGGAGGGAATGTTTGGAGAACTTTGTGTGGCTTTACGTTGTCTTCCTGTGTCTGTATGTGAAGGGGAAAGATCATTCAGTAAGTTAGCGTTCTACTATGAGACAGGAAAGACTGAACAATCTGGGAATGCTGTCTATTGAACACCAGCTTGCTAAAAATATGAAGTCAGTAGACAGATTGGGAGAGCATGGGGGGGGTCATGAGGTCGCTAAAAAGGTGTGTGTGGTGCTCCCGATATCTATGCAAAAGGACGAAGGTCCAAGTCTTTAGAGTCCTGGTGCTTCCTGTCTTGCTATATGGTTGCGAGACATGGACGCTATCCAGTGACCTGAGATGAAGACTGGACTCCTTTGGCTCTCTGGAAAATTCTTGGGTACCGTTGGTTTGACTTTGTGTTGCTCATGGAGTCCCAAATGAGGCACATGACCTGCATTGTGAGGGAGCGTCAGTTACAGCGCTACGGCCATGTGGTGCGTTTCCCCAAGGGTGATCCAGCTCATAAGATCCTCATTGTTGGGGACCCAAGTGTCTGCACCAGGCCAAGGGGTCTCCCACGTAACACCTGGCTGAGGCAGATAGAGGGTCATTTCCGGAGGGTAGGACTGGACTGCATGTCTGCCTAGGGGGTTGCCAACCGGGATCCCAAGTTGTTTCTTCTGTAGTGGGTACGGCAACACACTGTACCAGTGCATGCTCCCCAACTTAACTTGACTTGACTTGGAGCAGACACCCAGGAAAACAAAACTGAATAATCAAAGGACGCAAATATTTTAGCGTCAGACCTACAAATTAGTAAATAATGGATTAATTAAACAATTAGAACACCTGGAAAAGTAGAATGAAAATATTGTTTAAAAAAATACATTACTCCCATAGTACTGCTTGGTACATTTTAACCAAACTTAGTTTTCTAATTTCTATATTGTTCCCAAAACACAGAACTTGGGAAATAACACAACACTTAATTAGCCCAGGAGTCCAATTAAAAACAGAAGCTGGTGGGAACAAAAACCTGCAGCCACAGGGGATCCCCCAGGAGTGAGTTTGGGAAACACTGCTCTACAGTTCCCACAATCCTGAATGTCACCCTTCTCCTTACAGATGGGTACAAATGTCACTGCACCTCCACTCCTCTGCTATTCTCTCCTGCTCATTAATCTTCTGCATGAGACCCCATGGCACATCTACTCCCTTTTCTCCTAAACCACGGGTGTTAAACTGGGGTCCTGGATGGCCCCAGTGACTGCAGGCTTTCATTCTAACCCTTTTCTTACTTAGTGACTTAAACTAATTTTAAATGATTTGCTGTTGAAGACTCAAACCCCTCAATTTTTTCATTTCCCTTAATTAGCAGCCAAACAATCATGAGATACAAAATGAGTCAAAGCAACTGCTGTCCATCATACAGTATCTGAAAATAAAGAAAGGTGAAGGTCTCAGGAATGTCAATCTGCTCAGGTCCACAACGTTGCTCTTAGAAAGTGAAAATCTACAATTTCGGAAATGTCTGCTAATGCACCACGAGAGCAGCAACAAGCCATGGAATTAAAGAACGAGTTTAATTAACGACAAGACTCTGCGCCTGATTAAGCAACTGGTTGGAGTGAAATTGGTTGGAGTTGGAGGCCTTGACTTAGTTGGTCTTCTGTTGGCTCCCGCACTTCAGATTTAATTTCTGTTTGGGTGCCATTTAAGGAAAGAAACAAAGCGATTCAGAGGAACGATGAAGAAATTCAGGGGAACAAATCTTAAAAAAGCAACTCAATTAAAATGAAATCACGTGAAGTTCATTAGCAGCACAAGCAGGGCACTCGTTAATAAAAGGGTTAAAATGGAAACCCCTGCCCTAAACCATGGGTGTTAAACTCTGGTCCTGATGGGCCGCAGTGGCTGCAGGTTTTCATTCTAACCATCTTCTTAACTACTGACCTGTTTCTGCTTCTAATTAACTTCTTTTGCCTTCATCCTAACTGAGTTAATAATAATAATAATAATTTTTTGCATTTATATAGCGCTTTTCTCACTACTCAAAGCGCTTAGCAATTGCAGGTTAAGGGCCTTGCTTAAGGGCCCAACAGAGCAGAGTCCCTTTTGGCATTTACGGGATTCGAACCGGCAACCTTCCGATTGCCAGTGCAGATCCCTAGCCTCAGAGCCACCACTCCGACTTGACTCAGGCCCCTTAGTTGTCTCTTTTTTCTTAATTAGCTGCCAAACAATAACGAGACACAAAATGAGCCGCCACATGACTAGCTCGCCTGTGCTGATGGCTCAGGTCACCAAAACATTTAGAAGGAGTTCTTAGAAAAAAACAGAAAATTAACAGTTTTGGAAATGTGTGCTGTGGCAGAATGAGAGCAGCAACAGGCCATGGAATTAAATAACGAGTTTAATTAACAGCAAGAATCGGCTTCTCATTAAGAGATTGGTTGGAGTTTGAAGCCCTAATTTAGCTGGTCATCTGTCAACTCGTTTCTCATCTCATTTCTGTTTGGCTGCCATTTAATGAAGAAAAGAATAAATTCAGAAGACTGAATCCTTAAAAGCAAGGGCTATTAAAATGAATGGAAAAGAAGTTAATTAGCAGCGAGAACTGGTCACTGATTAGGAAAAGGGTTAGAATGAAAACCTGAAGCCACTGCGGCCCACCAGGACGCGGAGTTCGACACCCCTGTCCTAAACTCTTCCAGACTTCTGCTGGTGCACTGTATTAAGTATTTAAAGATACCTTGGTGAATGTCAGGACCACCACACACACACATGCACACACATGCTCACGTCATGGCCAACATTAAACTTTATTTTCTTCTTTTTCCACAGCTAAAGGCCATCACTGCAGACGACGCAGACAACTACAAGTGCACGGCTTCCAATAACCATGCAGACGCCATCTACACCTTCTCCCTTGTCGTCGGAGGAAGTGCGTAAGCCTGCGCGTGGAGTGTGCCGCGTGTTACATTAGATGTGTGGCTCAAGACTTGTTTTACTTCTTTGATTTGTCAGTACAGTGAAGAAAATGGAAAACAAAGTTTCGTATAAAAAAAATAAATAAATAACGTTCACTGAAATAAACAGAAACATGTTTCCAGAGAATGAGAAGAGAGAGTCACTGTAAAGAAGGCATAGGCCAAAAGGCTCTCTATAAGGCAGACACATAGAAATGAATGGCACTGCTTAAGAGATTACAAAGACAAAAACAGAGAATCATGGACTGCATAAGAGAGAGAAACGAATCTTGATAAGATTAGATTAGATTTTTAGATTTATCTATCTATCTGTCTATCTATCTAGTTAATATAGTCTATAGTCTATAGTGCCTATCTATCTATCTAGATAATGAAAGACACTATATGAGAGATAGATAATGAAAGACACTATAAGATAGATAATGAAAGACACTATATAAGAGATAGATAATGAAATACACTATATGATAGATAGATAATGAAAGACACTATATGATAGATAGATAAATAGATAGATAGATAGATAGATAGATAGATAGATAGATAGATAGATAGATAGATAGATAGATACATAATGAAAGACACTATATGAGAGATAGATAATGAAAGACACTATAAGATAGATAAATAATGAAAGACACTATATGATAGATAGATAGATAATGAAAGACACTAAATGAGAGATAGATAATGAAAGACACTATAAGATAGATAGATAGATAGATAGATAGATAGATAGATAGATAGATAGATAGATAGATAGATAGATAATGAAAGGCACTATATGATAGATAGATAGATAGATAGATAATGAAAGACACTATATGAGAGATAGATAATGAAAGACACTATAAGATAGATAATGAAAGACACTATATAAGAGATAGATAATGAAAGACACTATATGATAGATAGATAGATAGATAGATAATGAAAGACACTAAATGAGAGATAGATAATGAAAGACACTATATGATAGATAGATAGATAGATAATGAAAGACACTAAATGAGAGATAGATAATGAAAGACACTATAAGATAGATAGATAGATAGATAATGAAAGGCAGTATATGATAGATAGATAGATAGATAGATAGATAGATAGATAGATAGATAGATAGATAGATAGATAGATAGATAGATAATGAAAGGCACTATATGATAGATAGATAGATAGATAGATAGATAGATAGATAGATAGATAGATACATAATGAAAGACACTATATGAGAGATAGATAATGAAAGACACTATAAGATAGATAATGAAAGACACTATATAAGAGATAGATAATGAAAGACACTATAAGATAGATAAATAATGAAAGACACTATATGATAGATAGATAGATAGATAATGAAAGACACTAAATGAGAGATAGATAATGAAAGACACTATAAGATAGATAGATAGATAGATAGATAGATAGATAGATAATGAAAGGCACTATATGATAGATAGATAGATAGATAGATAGATAGATAGATAGATAATGAAAGACACTATATGAGAGATAGATAATGAAAGACACTATAAGATAGATAATGAAAGACACTATATAAGAGATAGATAATGAAAGACACTATATGATAGATAGATAGATAGATAGATAGATAGATAGATAGATAGATAGATAGATAGATAGATAGATAGATAGATAGATAATGAAAGACACTAAATGAGAGATAGATAATGAAAGACACTATATGATAGATAGATAGATAGATAATGAAAGACACTAAATGAGAGATAGATAATGAAAGACACTATAAGATAGATAGATAGATAGATAGATAATGAAAGGCAGTATATGATAGATAGATAGATAGATAGATAGATAGATAGATAGATAGATAGATAGATAGATAGATAATGAAAGGCACTATATGATAGATAGATAGATAGATAGATAGATAATGAAAGGCACTATATGATAGACAGATAGATAATGAAAGGCACTATATGATAGATAGATAGATAGAAATGAAAGGCACTATATAATAGATAGATAGATAGATAGATAGATAGATAGATAGATAGATAGATAGATAGATAATGAAAGACACTATATGAGAGATAGATAATGAAAGACACTATAAGATAGATAATGAAAGACACTATATAAGAGATAGATAATGAAAGACACTATATGATAGATAGATAGATAGATAGATAATGAAAGACACTAAATGAGAGATAGATAATGAAAGACACTATATGATAGATAGATAGATAGATAATGAAAGACACTAAATGAGAGATAGATAATGAAAGACACTATAAGATAGATAGATAGATAGATAGATAGATAGATAATGAAAGGCAGTATATGATAGATAGATAGATAGATAGATAGATAGATAGATAGATAGATAGATAGATAGATAGATAGATAGATAGATAGATAGATAGATAATGAAAGGCACTATATGATAGATAGATAGATAGATAGATAATGAAAGGCACTATATGATAGACAGATAGATAATGAAAGGCACTATATGATAGATAGATAGATAGAAATGAAAGGCACTATATAATAGATAGATAGATAGATAGATAGATAGATAGATAGATAGATAGATAGATAGATAATGAAAGGCACTATATGATAGATAGATAATGAAAGGCACTATATGATAGATAGATAGATAGATAGATAGATAGATAGATAGATAGATAGATAGATAGATAGATAGATAGATAGATAATGAAACACACTATAAGATATACAGATAGATAATGAAAGGCATTATAAGATAGACAGATAGATAAATAATGAAAGGCACTATATGATAGATAGATAGATAGATAGATACTGAAACACACTATAAGACAGATAGATAGACAGATAGATAGTGAAAGGCACTATATAATAGATAGATAGATAGTGAAAGGCACTATATAATAGATAGATAGATAGATACTGTAGATATGAATGGTACTATATAATAGATAGATAGTGAAAGGCACTATATGATAGATAGATAGATAGATAGATAGATAGATAGATAGATAGATAGATAGATAGATAATGAAAGGCACTATATGATAGATAGATAGATAGATAATGAAAGGCACTATATGATAGATAGATAGATAGATAGATAGATAGATAGATAATGAAAGGCACTATATGATAGACAGATAGATAATGAAAGGCACTATATGATAGATAGATAGATAGAAATGAAAGGCACTATATAATAGATAGATAGATAGATAATGAAAGGCACTATATGATAGATAGATAGATAGATAGATAGATAGATAGATAGATAGATAGATAGATAGATAGATAGATAGATAGATAATGAAACACACTATAAGATATACAGATAGATAATGAAAGGCATTATATAATAGATAGATAGATAGTGAAAGGCACTATATAATAGATAGATAGATAGATACTGTAGATATGAATGGTACTATATAATAGATAGATAGTGAAAGGCACTATATGATAGATAGATAGATAGATAGATAGATAGATAGATAGATAGATAGATAGATAGATAGATAGATAGATAGATAGATAGATAGATAGATAGATAGATAGATAGATAGATAGATAGATCCAAGACAATCCAAGACATTATTTCAGACAGACAGACAGACAGGAATAAGGCGCCATTTAAGAGACTGATAGAGAAAACTACTCTATAAGATAGATAATCCAAGAGGTTATGTATGTTACATACTGTATTACAAATTGCACCTAAAATTTCGTTGTACAATGTCTCATTGCTACAATGACAATACAGATTTTGATTTGATTGATTTGATTTGATGTTGCTATTAGCACTGTATAAAATGAAGTCTGATTAACTGACTGATAGACTGATACAGTACAATTGTTTTTTACAATGTAAGCACAGACAGGAGATGTGATTTTCTCAGGGTCACACTGAGCACTAACAGGAAGGCCATCCTGCCTTTGATTTCAAGATGAAGGAAGCGATAAACACACAGAGATCTACTGTGTCAATCAATAAATGAACAAAACTTGATCTCAATTTGTTCCAAAATATGGGAATAATTAGAAAAGTTCCTCTCATAATGTGAATGGCACCAGGTTGGCATTTTTCAAGAAAGAAGCGGGGTGGAAGTTGAGAAGTCAGTTGTAATGAAAAGCAAGCAGAGATACAGGGGTCCCCCAGGTTGATTGCCTCACCCACCCATTCTTCACAAGTAAGGACAAGTCAGTTTGCCCACTGAATGCCCGAAGTTACAGAGCCCTTCATGAAAGGTCTGCTGTAAAAGGTGTTATATAAAATCAACTTTTTTAAATTGATTGACTGCCAGTAGGCCTAAGGCAAAACCAGGAGAAGTGCTGAGACAGATGTCATTACAGAAACATAAACAGCATCCATGCCAGAGGGGTCACCCACCTGCAGCTAAGCACATTCAGACCTGGCCAGTACTTGGATGGGAGACCATCTAGGAAAAGCTTGGGGTTGCTGCTGGAATGGGTATTGATGAAACCAGCAGGTGGCACTTACCGTGTGGTGTGAATGTGGATCCCAGTGCCACCACTGCAGTGATGGGGACACTATGCTATAAAAATGGCGCACTCCTTCAGATGAGACATAAACCCAAGGTCCTGACTCTCTGTGGTCATAAAAGATTCCTGGGCATCCTTCATAAAGAGTAGGATGTATCCTGTGGTCCTGACTAAGTTGCCTCCCATGGCCTGGTCATTCTGGCCCCCATCCCCTGTCTCTAATTGTCTGACTCTTTCTCTCACCACTTCATCACCTAACAGCTCATGTGTGGTGAGCGTATTGGCGCAATAATGGCTGCCATCACATCATCCAGGTGGATGCTGCACATTAGTGGTTCCCCACTCTAACACTCTTTGAGAAAAGTTCTGTATAAATGTAAAGAATTATTATAAACTTGACATAAAGACTTAAGTTTATTTGTGGCGCCCGGCTGCTGTTTCAGTCCAAGCGTAGTTAATGCTCCTCATTGTCTTTTTCTGTTCAGCAGGTGCCCAGATGGACTTTAAAAAGATGCTAAAGAAAAGGTAAGAAATGTGTCCGTGAAGCTCCATATGCCATGATCGGTGATTTAGTCATCTTGATTGGTTTCCTTTAATAAAAGTTTGCCATTGTAAGCTGCTATATGGGGGTAAGCGACTGAACAACTCCTTAGAATTCCACGAGCTGTGGGGTGATGCTGTTCAGAGAATGGCAGAGGAGCCGCAGATGACAGACACAGGTAGCCAATGCATTCATAAAGCCAAGTGTCGGGCAAAGAACCACCGCAGCCTGTGGGCACTTCAAGCTGCTGAGTGTGTGTGCCAAAGTTAAAAAGAAAGAAAATAAGACTAAATCAGGTGACAGACATGAGAGGTCGGTGTACCTGAAATAGTATCGTACGAGCGGCAGATCAAGACCTGACTACGGCACTAAGTGGAGATGAACCTCAGGTCTGAGTGCCGTCTCAGTGAGGAACACAAGAAGGTCAATACCCATTTTTAACTAATCCTCAGCCGGTCTTGCTATTGTTTCATGTTTCTCCTCGGTTTGCTCAGCTGGCTGGCGACATGCTGACGATTAATCAGCGTTCATTTTGTTGATAAAAACTAAGAGGAAAAATACTCATCAACGACATTTTTTCTGTGACGATAATGAAACAAAAACTAAATTAAAATGTGGCATTTAGGACGAACGCTTAAACAAAACGAAAAAGTTACAAACAGACGACTGAACAATGAGCAATAGGAAGCTCTTGGCACATCTTTATTATACACTAGCCATCCCAACGGCACTGCCTGCGTAGTAGTGAAACAGGGCAAACTTTAAAAATCAATAAACAAAAAGGTATCGCTAGCTAAGCAAAGGCAAGGTACTCTCCAAAACACAGAGGTAAAGCGACTCGAACGGAGGCTGGCGCGGGAGTGAGGAGGGCCCTGCCCGGCTCCCTACTCCTGACATCTCGCTTTCCCCTCCCCTCGGCCCACAGCCTCAGTCTCGTATTAGTGTGACTATATCGCTCCTGCAAGCAAACTATAATTCTTAGCACGATGAGTGAAGTCACAACATCAACTGGAATGTTCAAGCAAATTGTAGAAAAAAAAAAGATAAAAATCCGTTAAGTAGTTCTCTCATTCGCTAGCTAATTTAATGTAAGATATGCCCCGAGGCTGTCGTGTGAGTGAGGGGGGCCTCGGCCCACTGCATGTCTCTTGGATTTGCATAAATAAATTGGTACTACAAGCGAACTATGATACTAGAGAAGTCGCAAAATTAACCGGAATGTTCAAGCAAATGATATAAAAAAACTAGCAAAATACCCGCGCTTCGCAGCGGAGAAGTAGTGTGTTAAAGAGGTTATGAAAAAGTAAAGGAAACATTTTAAAAATAACGTAACATGATTGTCAATGTAATTGTGTTGTCATTGTTATGAGTGTTGCTGTCATATATATATATACATACATATACACATATATTATATATATATATATATATATATATAGCTTTTCCGCTGTTTTATAAACGAACGCCATATAAGGTCTTCCATTTTTCCTTGCTTCGCCAAGGAAAGAGCCTTTTTATTAAATCCAAGGGTTCTTCGCTTTTTTTTTTGTTTGTTTATTACGATTGTTATAGTTCTGTTTGTATACGACGTTGTCAGTTCAGCACTCAGGTTGTAATATGACCAAGCCGTGCAAGCTTACTGTTAAGAATGCAATGTATAGTTGTACATGAGAAAAGCAATCTTGCCTCAAATCAATGGCAAACTTTTGAAGGTCTATGAACTTAATTTAAAGTTTAGGTTTACACGGTGCTTCCTTTCCGAAGTACCTGCACTCATGAATATGTCTGTATGCGTCAGTCGCTCAAATCCCCACGCTTCGCACCGGCGAAGTACTGTTTTTAAATTTTTATTAAGAAGAAAAGAAAACCTTTTAAAATTGAGGGAAAATATACCAATAACAGTTTGTTAAGGATCTGTTTTTTTGTGAAGCTGCGTTCACTCGAGTGATCACTTCGAGATGACTTGCTGGCTAACTATAAGCGTTACCTGGTAGGTAACCACCCATACAATCAGATTGTGAATCAGACTACGAATGCCGTGAATGTAATTACCCCGATCTACATGCTGTCAAATAAACGAACCACACGCCGTGGCGCAATTTTAGGGGCTTCGCCTCTAGCGCTGACGTCCGATTCCCGTATTGGAGTGAAGTGAGTGGGTGGTTACCTACCAGGTAACGCTTATGGTTGGCCAGCAAGTCAGGTAACATCAGCCACGGTGCCTTCAGTTGTGAGAAGCAGATCATAGAATGGATGAAAATAGTTTACTGTCAAATAATGCAAAGAGTACGCGACACGTCTTTCCCCCTTATTCTTGACTCATCAGGCGTACACACTCGCTGCACTCGCTTACGGTAATCGAACGTCGGACGTCAGTGCTAGAGGGGCTTCGCAGCGGTGAAGTATTGCTTTTAAATTTTAATTAAGAAGAAAAGAAAACCTTTTTAAATTAAGTCTTAAAAAGAGGTGTAAAGATATTGACAATAAGCTACGCAAACCCACCAAGACATGCAATCGTTTCAATCAAGGCGCGAGTCGAAAAACACCATCCCATAATATTAGTTAATGATTAACACATTTCTATATGTGTTGTAAGCATACAATACAACTGATAATATGTTGCGCTTATTTATCTGGTGTACTGACATTTTTGCGCGTTTAACGGCTGAAATCTAACGTGGTTTGTGCCCTTCAGAATGAAAAGAGTTTGCATTTACCTTTTTAATAAAAGGCGAGCTTTTAAGCCTGAGAAATCACCCCGTAAATGCACACGTTTAATTGCACATGTGTTAATATGTATGCTTACACAGTATTAAAAGACACTCAACAAGTACACAGTATTAAAAGACAGTCAACAATTAACGTCATTTACCTTCGTTCCCGCGTTTGACTTGTGCTGTAAATCTCTTCCTCGTTTTCAGTTCACGTGATTACGTAGGAGGCGTAATACGTGATGACGCGATACGTGACTCCGCCTCCTCCATTAGAGTATATGGACACAAAACAGGTTCCAGTTATGACCATTACACGTAGAATTTCGAAATGAAACCTGCCTAACTTTTGTAAGTAAGCTGTAAGGAATGAGCCTGCCAAATTTCAGCCTTCTAACTACACGGGAAGTTGGAGAATTAGTGATGAGTGAGTCAGTCAAACAGGTTCCAGTTATGACCATTACGCATAGAATTTCGAAATAAAACCTGCCTAACTTTTGTAAGTAAGCTGTAAGGAATGAGCCTGCCAAATTTCAGACTTCTACCTACACGGGAAGTTGGAGAATTAGTGATGAGTGAGTGAGTGAGTGAGTGAGTGAGTGAGTGAGTGAGTGAGTGAGTGAGTGAGTGAGTGAGTGAGTGAGTGAGTCAGTCAGTCAGTCAGTCAGTCAGTCAGTCAGTCAGTCAGTGAGGGCTTTGCCTTTTATTAGTATAGATCCCGATCTAAATCCATTAAATAGTTCTCTCGTGAAAAGTGGACAGACATACAGATGTTGGATTTTATATATTTAGAGATGAGCAGTGTTGCCACTCTAACTTTTAGGAAAAACATAGACCACGTAACCAAATAAACCCTGAAAAATATTCTTCTTCTTTCGGCTGCTCCCGTTAGGCATTGCCACAGCAGATCATCTTCTTCCATATCTTTCTATCCTTGTCATCTTGTTCTGTTACACCCATCATCTTCATGTCCTCACTCATCACATCCATAAACCTTCTCTTAGGCCTTCCTCTTCTCCTCTTCCCTGGCAGCTCTATCCTTAGCATCCTTCTCCCATTATACTCAGCATCTCTCCTCTGCACATGTCTAAACCAACGCAATCTCACCTCTCTGACTTTGTCTCCCACCTGAGTTGACCCTCTAATGTCCTCATTTCTAATCCTATCCATCCTCATCACACCCAATGTAAATCTTAACATCTTTAACTCTGCTACCTCCAGCTCTGTCTCCTGCTTTCTGTTCAGTGCCACTGTCTCCAACACATATAACATAGCTGGTCTCACTATCAACCTGTAGACCTTCCCTTTCACTCTTGCTGATACCTGTCTGTCACAAATCACTCCTGACGCTCTTCTCCACCCATTCCACCCTGCCTGCACTCTCTTCTTCACCTCTCTTCCACAATCCCCATTACTCTGTACTGTTGATCCCAAGTATTTAAACTCATCCACCTTCACCAGCTCTACTCCTTGCATCCTCACCATTCCACTGACCTCCCTCTCATTCACACACATGTGTTCTGTCTTGGTGGACCTACTGACCTTCATTCCTCGCCTCTCTAGAGCATATCTCCACCTCTCCAGGGTCTCCTCAACCTGCTCCCTACTATCGCTACAGATCACAATGTCATCAGCAAACATCATAGTCCATGGGGACTCCTGTCTAATCTCGTCGGTCAACCTGTCCATCACCATTGCAAATAAGAAAGGGCTCAGAGACAATCCCTGATGTAATCCCACCTCCATTTTGAACACATCCGTCACTCCTACTGCAGACCTCACCACTGTCACAATTCCCTCATACATATCCTGTACATATTCCCTCATATGTATCCTCATACATATCCTCTCACATACTTCTCTGCCACTCCCGACCTCCTCATACAATACCACAGCTCCTCTCTCCTCACCCTGTCATATGCTTTCTCCAGGTCCACAAAGACACAATGCAACTCCTTCTGGCCTTCTCTAAACTTCTCCATCAACACCATCAGTGCAAACATCGCATCTGTGGTGCTCTTTCCTGGCATGAAATCATACTGCTGCTCATGATAATAATAATAATGATATAAAGTGATTTCTCACTGCTCAAAGCACCTCAGTGAGTAGTGTGCCACATCAGCCACCATTAATGTATAGCACCCATTTGGATGACACAACAGCAGCCATTATTGTGCCAGGATGCTCATCACACATGAGCCGTAAAGTGGTAAAGGGGTGAGAGAGATTGCCAATTAGATACAGGGGATGGTTAGGGTGTCCAAAATGACAAGGCCATGGTGGGCAATTTAGCCAGGACATCGGGGTATACCCTACTGTTTACGAAGGGACCACAGAGAGTCAGGACCTCGGTTTTATGTCTCATGCACAGGATAGCACAATTTTTACAGCACAGTGTCGCATGGGGGGTGGGGGTGGGGGGCAATACAGATCCACATTCACACCACAGGGTAAGCGCCCCCTGCTGGCCTCACCAACATCTCTTCCAACAGCCACTCAAGCTTATCCTAGATGGTCTCCTATCCAAGTACTGGCTGGGCCCAAACCTGCTTAGGTTCAGGTGGACGACTGCTTCTGAGGTGCAGGTGGGAATACATCTTACCTCCATGTTGAACACATCCATCACTCCTACCGCAGACCTCACCACGGTCACACGTCTCTCGTACATATCCTGTACTACTCTTACGTACTTCTCTGCCACTCCCGACTTCCTCATCCAATACCACAGCTCCTCTCAGTCACCCTGTCATATGCTTTCTCCAGGTCCACAAAGACGCAATGCAACTCCTTCTGGCCTTCTCTAAACTTCTCCATCAACACCATCAGTGCAAACATCGCACCTGTGGTGCTCTTTCCTGGCATGAAATCATACTGCTGCTCATAATAATAATAATAATGATATAAAGTGATTTGTCACTGCTCAAAGCACCTCAGTGAGTAGTGTGCCACATCAGCCACCATTAATGTATAGCACCCATTTGGATGATACAACAGCAGCCATTATTGTGCCAGGACGCTCATCACACATGAGCCATTAAGTGGTAAAGGGGTGAGAGAGATTGCCAATTAGATACAGGGAATGGTTAGGGGGTCCAAAATGACTAGGCCATGGTGGGCAATTTAGCCAGGACATCGGGGTATACCTTACTGTTTACGAAGGGACCACAGAGAGTCAGGACCTCGGTTTTATGTCTCATGCAAAGGATAGCACAATTTTTACAGCACAGTGTTGCATGGGGGGTGAGGGTGATACAGATTCACATTCACACCACAGGGTAAGCGCCCCCTGCTGGCCTCACCAACATCTCTTCCAGCAGCCACTCAAGCTTATCCTAGATGGTCTCCTATCCAAGTATTGGCTGGGCCCAAACCTGCTTAGGTTCAGGTGGACGACCGCTTCTGAGGTGCAGGTGGGAATACATCCCACTTCCATGTTGAACACATCCATCACTCCTACCACAAACCTCACCATGGTCACGCTTCCCTCATACATATCCTGTACCACTCGCACATACTTCTCTGCCACTCCCGACTTCCTCATCCAACACCACAACTCCTCTCTCCTCACCCTGTCATACGCCTTCTCCAGGTCCACTAAGACGCAATGCAACTCCTTCCATCCTTCTCTATTCTTCTCCATCAGCATCCTCATAGCAAACATCGCATCTGTAGTGATCATTCCTAGCATGAAGCCGTACTGCTGCTCACATGTTTAATAAGGTATACAAGGAATTGTCTAATTAAATACAACAGCAGCACATGTCTGCCAAATAAATCAAAGTGTCAAAAAACTCTATCACATTCCTGATAAGCAGGAAATGTCACATTCAAGCTTGGGAGCAGAACATTAAACAGGACTTGTCCTCACTCAAATCAACGACTTTAACTTTAAATATACTTGTTTGTACTTGTTCAGTTTCTCACAGCATCGTCTATGGCAGGCATGTCAAACTCACTACCATTGGTGGGCTGCTTCGACTGCCATACGTGCGTCAGTGGGCCGCACTGTAACAAATACTATTATACAAAGTTACTGTAGCTTTCTTTCCAATACTGAAAAGTTTAAAGAAAAGCAATTTATTTCCATACAATCTGTGAGATCTATTTCTTTTGTCCCGACACTTGGCATCTCTTGTTAGTAACCAGTTTGTCAATATCAGATTTGAAATCTTGTGCAGCTGTAACTTTTATGAGGGATGAAAGGTGCTCGACGGTAAGTCTTGAGCGATGTGGGCTTTTGGTAGCTTTCATTAACGAAAACAATTGCTCATAAAGGTAAGTGCTTCTGCACATAGGCAATACTCTCGATGCCAACTTAAGGATCTACACATACGAGGATGGCAGGTAAGCATACAAGCCTGGCACACCAATTTCATTGTATTTTGCCTTCAGAATAGAATCTGACTGCAGTTCAATCAATTCCATTTGGATATTCTCAGGCGCATTCTCAACGTTGTAAGAGTAGGGTGACGTAAACAGCGTAAAGTCCTGTTCGTGTGAACTGAAATTACGAAAACGCTCACTGAATTCATTGCTCAGTAACTCAAGTTGGAAAACAAATCCTCCAAAAATCTAATTTTACTTTACTAAGTTTACTTCAAAGTTTATATTGTAAAATAAGCCAATATGCAAAAAGCCCCCTGACCTACACTAATTTTACAAACTCAAAAGCACAAAAATTTGTTAATGAACAACTCGCCAACTTCTCGCGTCCACTTCAGATCTTCAGCTGTAGTCTGCGAGTAATTACTACACGTGATGGTCAGTTCTGCCCAGTGGCCAGTCTCAGCAGCCCAGCCAGTAGCGGCTCTAGGCTCGTGGCGGCCCTGGGTAGAGAAAGAATCGGTGAACCTTCGCCAGTCCGTTGCGGACACTGCATAGCCGCCTTGTGCTCATGACACGCTCGTGAAAATCAAGTGGCGGCCCATGATATTCTCATTACGGCAGAACGTTATAATACTAGTATAGCTTACTGCTCTGACTCGAGCGATATTAGTAAATACAGTGTACTAAATAACAAGTAACACAATGTTTTTCGGCCACATTGCCGTCAGCTGTGTCATTATTTTCTCTTTCTGTTTTATATTCAACTAGCAAAATACCCGCGCTTCGCAGCGGAGAAGTAGTGTGTTAAAGAGGTTATGTAAAAATATATATACATATACATATATACATATATATACATATCTACATATACACATATCTACATATACATATATATACATATCTACATATACACATATCTACATATACATATATATACATATCTACATATACACATATCTACATATACATATATATATACATACATATACACATCCACATATACATATATATACATATACAAATTTACATATCTACATATATATATATATATATACATATGCACATATATATATATATATATATAAATATAGACATACATATATACATACATTCACATATATACATATATATGCATATACATATCTACTTATATATTCATGGCATTCGTAGTCTGAATCACAATCTGATTGTATGGGTGGTTACCTACCAGGTAATGCTTATGGTTGGCCAGCAAGTCAGCTAACATTCGCCACGGTGCCCTCTTTCAGTTGCGAGAAGCAGATCATAGAATGATTGAAAAATTGTTTTACTGTCAAATAATGCAAAGAGTACACGACACGTGTGTCCCCCTAATTCTTGGCTCATCAGGCATACACACTCACTGCACTCCCTTACGGGAATCGAACCTCAGCGCTAGAGGCGAAGCCCCTAACATTGCGCCACGGCGTGTGGTTCGTTTATTTGACAGCATGTAGATCGGGGTAATTACATTCATGGCATTCGTAGTCTGAATCACAATCTGATTGTATGGGTGGTTACCTACCAGGTAACGCTTGTGGTTGGCCAGCAAGTCAGCTAACATCCGCCACAGTGCCCTCATTTGTGAGAAGCAGATCATAGAATGGTTGAAAATAGTTTACTGTCAAATAATGCAAAGAGTACGCGACACGTGTTTCGCCCTAATTCTGGGCTCATCAGGCGTACACACTCACTGCATATAGCCAAATTCCCGTGCTTCGCAGTGGTGAAGTATTGCTTTTAAATTTTAATTAAGAAGAAAAGAAAACCTTTTTAAACTGAGGGAAAATATACCAATAACAATTTGTTAAGGATCTGTTTTTTTTGTGATGCTGCCTTTACACAGCCTGTCCGCTGTTTTATAAACGAACGCCATATAAGGCCGTCCTTTCTCCTTGCTTAGCGGTTCTGTATTGTTTAATTGTTCGTTTATTACGATTGTTATAGTTATTGTGTAGGTATTTGAGACTCACTTTTCTGTTCAGGTACCCATTTCCTTTATGTAATCCGCAGATTCTCCGCTATTTTTTGTTCGTTTATTACGATTATAGTTATTTATTGATTCCCTTCTTTAGCTGACTGCCTGCTCATATAAGGCGCTCTGCTGTTTTTTTGTGAAGCAGTCTTTACACAGCTTCTCCACTGTTTTATAAACGAACGCCATATAAGATCATCCTTTTTCCTTGCTTTGCCAAGGAAGCAGCCTTTTTATTTAATCCACGGGTTCCCCGCTGTTTTATTGTTCGTTTATTACGATTGTTATAGTTCTCTTTGTATACCACGTTGTCAGTTCAGCACTCCGGTTGTAATATGAGCAAGTCGTGGAAGCTTACTGTTGAGAATGCAACGTATAGTTTTACAGGAGAAAAGCAATCTTGCTAAACTTAATTTAAACTTACGGTTTACACCGTGCTTTGTTTCCGCCTTAGCTGCACTTATGAATATGCTTGTATGCGTCACTCGCTCGCTTCTTATTGTTTTGCTGCCTTCTCAATTGTGTAATGCATGTTTTCTTCAGCGCTCCTTGGGGCTCTTCCTTGTTTTCTACGTACTGAGTTCACAGTCAGTTCACGTGATTACGTGGGAGGCGTGATGACGCGATACGCAACTCCGCCTCCCACGGCCAGCGAGCTGCAGTCCATTACAGTATATGGACAAAAAAGAGGTTCCAGTTATGACCGTTATGCTTTGAATTTCGAAATGAAACCTGCCTAACTTTTGTAAGTAAGCTGTAAGGAATGAGCCTGCCAAATTTCAGCCTTCCACCTACACGGGAAGTTGGAGAATTAGTGATGAGTCAGTCAGTCAGTCAGTCAGTCAGTGAGGGCTTTGCCTTTTATTAGTATAGATATATATTGGCGTGGCGGCCCTGTGCAGGTGCACAGTTTGCACATGCCTAAGGCCGCCCCTGCTGCAGCCTGGCACTTCATTTGCGATTTCGCGGCTCATTAACTTTGGTCAAGGCTCGTTGCTATACAAGCAGATGACGTTTCCGGTACCATAATGCCATGGGAAAATGCGCTTTTGTCAGAAGGCAGAAGTAAGAAAAGCCAATAAGTAACACCGAAGAAGCAGAATGATTCAATCACAAACAATAGTAATCATTTTGTACAAGTTTAGTGCTAACTAGGATCTGTCATGCGGGCCGCACAGATTTGTTGCGGGCCGCAGGTGGCCCGGGGGCCACGTGTTTGACATGCATGTCTCTAATGTCCTTGATGACAGATTTTAGTGCTTTCCAAGTGCAGCAGTTGATATTTAATGACTTCTTCTTTCTTTCTTCTTTAATGACTGACATTAAGGCATGTGGAGTAGGCTGGATGTGACATCAAGGCACATGTCACCAATCACCATCACCGAGTTAATTTGGTTATTCGCAGACTAGTAATTATACACTGCCTGGCCAAAAAAAAAGTCGCCACCAAAAAATAAAGGTCACACACTCTAATATTTCGTTGGACAGCCTTTAGCTTTGATTACGGCACGTATTCGTTGTGGCATTGTTTCGATAAGCTTCTGCAATGGCACAAGATTTAGTTCCATCCAGTGTTGCATTCATTTTTCACCAAGATCTTGCATTGATGATGGTAGAGTCTGACCGCTGTGCAAAGCCTTCTCCAGCACATCCCAAAGATTCTCAATGGGGTTAAGGTCTGGACTCTGTGGTGGCCATTCCACGTGTGAAAATGATGTCTCATGCTCCCTGAACCACTCTTTCACAATTTGATCCCGATGAATCCTGGCATTGTCATCTTGGAATATGCCCGTGCCATCAGGGAAGAAAAAATCCATTGATGGAATAACCTGGTCATTCAGTATATTCAGGTAGTCAGCTGACCTCATTCTTGGAGCACATACTGTTGCTGAACCTAGACCTGACCAACTGCAGCAACCCCAGATCATAGCACTGCCCCCACAGGCTTGTACAGTAGGCACTAGGCATGATGGGTGCATCACTTCATCTGCCTCTCTTCTTACCCTGATGCGCCCATCACTCTGGAACAGGGTAAATCTGGACTCATCAGACCACATGACCTTCTTCCATTGCTCCAGAGTCCAATCTTTATGCTCCCTAGCAAATTGAAGACTTTTTTTCCGGTTTGCCTCACTGATTAGTGGTTTTCTTACGGCTACACAACAGTTCAGTCCCAATCCCTTGAGTTCCCTTTGCATTGTTCGTGTGGAAATGCTCTTACTTTCACTATTAAACATAGAACTGAGTTCTACTGTTGTTTTTCTTCGATTTGATTTCACCAAACGTTTAAGTCAGGGGTGCCCAACTCCAGTCCTGGAGGGCCGCAGTGGCTGCAGGTTTTCATTCTCGCCCTTTTCTTAATTAGTGACCTGTATTTGCTGCTAATTAACTTCTTTTGAATTAAGTTTAATTGAATTGGTTTTTAAGAAATGTTTCCCTGAATTTCTTCGTCGTTCCTCTGAATTGCTTCATTTCTTTCCTTAAATGGCACCAACGCAGAAGTGATATGTGAAGTGAGTGAGCCAACAGAAGGCCAGCTAAGTCAGGGCCTGAAACTCCAACCAATTTAACTCCAACCAGCGGCTTAATGAGGTGCTGAGTCTTGTCATTAATTAAACCCTTTCTTTAATTCCATGGCTTGTTGCTGCTCTCATTGTGCAATAGCAGACATTTCCAAAATTAAGGATTTCCTCTTTTCTAAGAGCAGATCAGCATTCCTGAGACCTTCACCTTTCTTTATTTTCAGATATTGTATGATGGTCACAGTTTGTTGTGCCTGTTTTCGCTCATTTTGTGTCTCGTTATTGTTTGGCTGTTAATTAAGGGAAAAGAAACAATTAAGGGGTCTGAGTCTCCAAGAGCAAGTCAAAGAAAATGAATTCAAAAGAAGTTAATTAGCAACAAAAACCGGTCACTCGTTAAGAAAAGGGTTAGAATGAAAACCTGCGGCCACTGCGGCCCTCCAGGACTGGAGTTGGGCACCCCTGGTTTAAGTGATCGCCGATCACGATCATTCAGGATTTTTTTCCGGCCACATTTCTTCCTCGAAGATGATGGGTCCCCACTATCCTTCCAGTTTTTAATAATGCGTTGGACAGTTCTTAACCCATTTTTAGTAGTTTCTGCAATCTCCTTAGATGTTTTCTCTGCTTGATGCCTGCCAATGATTTGACCCTTCTCAAACAGACTGACATCTTTTCCACGACCACGAGATGTGTCTTTCGACATGGTTGTTTAAGAAATGAGAAGCAACTCATTGCACCAGTTGGGGTTGAATAACTTGTTGCCAGCTGAAAGATAATCGCCCATGCAGTAATTATCCAATAGGAGGCTCGTACCTGTTTGCTTAGTTAAATCCAGGTGGCGACTTTTTTTTTGGCCAGGCAGTGTATTTTAGAGATGCGTCAAGTTGATAAGTTTTTGTTAAGATGTACAAAACAATAAATTTATGTACACAAGAAACTGTAGTTCAAGAATTGTGCTAAAAGAAATACATGATTGTGATGAAATAACAGACTCGGGAGACAAAAACATAGAAACATAGACAGGAACAGAAAAGCATCAATCTAGGTGAAAAAACATAGGGGGTGGTAACACTGCACATGACGTGGTCCGCCAACAAATAACGGGCTTGCATGCAGGCTTGTAATTATAAAAACTTGTAAGCATGCTTATGATTGGCTACCACTAGTTTGGGTGCCATCAAGAAATCATCACGTCAGCCAGAAGCCACTCCGCTCCACTATGTTGGCCAGCGTGATTCTCAGGCCAGAAAAGCAGTCAGATATATTGAGCAAATTTAATGACAGCGGTGATGAAAATAAAGCCCAGTGTGCGCTCACAGGAAAGAACACCACAAACCCGAGAGGCCTTTAGGGACGCGCCATCCTGAGATTCATGCCGAGGTATGTAACATTATCTAGGTGGCGACTTGCCCGAGTCGGATACTGTCACCTCTGGCTCTCGTTCAACCTGTTAATACTAACACGTCAAGTGCGTCGGTTTATTATAGGTGTGCTGCTTTGATGGTAAAGTCACTAATGCACTCTTGTATGACCACAGATATACGAATAACTTTGGGATGGCACAAGAATATGTGAGAAAAAATGTGAGTAAAAACTAAACACAAGATAAAGGCTGAACAGTGGCACCGTATCAAAAGAAAAACAGCAGAAGTTATGTCTGGCAATGCAGTGATGCAGTGTGTTTGAAAATTTCAGCTTGCAATTGGTGAAAACAAGCTTATGAATAAAGTTAAAAGAAAAAAGCCAACACACAGACACATACAGGATTTTGTAATTGCCAGCTTTACCCCTTTATGAGTTACTTAAGTAGTAGGGCGTTGTACTGTGTTAGCCGTTGTGGATGCAATGAGAAGTAAAGCAAAATTTTAATTGACTAACTTAACAGATTACAATGTGCAAGCATTCGAGGCAACTCGGGCCCCTTCTTCAGGCAGTTTGTAAACGGAGTGTAATCGGATACGCTCAGCCTCGGATGTGAGTTGTAGCTGTTTAGGTTGCTGCGTCCCGCTGTTTGTTACAGCAGATTAAAATGACAGGGAAAGGGGATTCATCGCTTTTAATACAGTGTCGCAATCGTTCTTTGACTGTAATGAGAACATCTATACCTTTTCGTCCGTGCATCCATCCATTTTGTAACTGATGGATACAGTTTAGGGTTGCGGGTGAAAGCACCTCGCATGCACCCACTTACACATACGGGCACAGTGGCAGTGACGACAACAATTAAAATCGGGAGTGGTTTCCCCTCAACTTTCTCGTATACTCAGATATGGGGATGGATATCAGGGTGGAGTGGTGGCTCTAAGGCTAAGGATATGTGCTGGTATCCAGAAGGTTGCCGGTTTGAATCCCCGTCACTACCAAAAAGAGATCCTACTCTACTGGGCCCTTGAGCAAGACCCTTTACCTGTAATTGCTCCAGGGGCGCTGTACAATGGCTGACCCTGCGCTCTGACCCCAAGGGGTATGCGAAAACTAACAAATTCCTAATACAAGAAATTGTATAAGGCGAAATAAAGAAAAAAAAAAAGGATATTTGAGGAGTAAAATTCCACCGTGGTTGGGGTAGTAAACGTTAAAATTATACAAAGTTATTGTCTGTCTGTATACCTGCATTGTTATCGGCATTGTTATCACTCTTTAATTTAATATTGTTCTTTATCAGTATGCTGCTGCTGGAGAATATGAATTTCCCCTTGGGATTAATAAAGTATCTCTATCTATCTATCTATCTATCTATCTATCTATCTATCTATCTATCTATCTATCTATCTATCTATCTATCTATCTATTATACTGCCTTTCATTATCTATCTATCTATCTATCTATCTATCTATCTATCTATCTATCTATCTATCTATCTATCTATCTATCTATCTATCTATTATACTGCCTTTCATTATCTATCTATCTATCTATCTATCTATCTATCTATCTATCTATCTATCTATCTATCTATCTATCTATCTATCTATCTATCTATCTATCTATCTATCTATCTGTCTGTCTGTCTGTCTGTCTATTATATACTGCCTTTCATTATCTATCTATCTATCTATCTATCTATCTATCTATCTATCTATCTATCTATCTATCTATCTATCTATCTATTATATACTGCCTTTCATTATCTATCTGTCTGTCTGTCTGTCTGTCTGTCTATCTATCTATCTATCTATCTATCTATTATATGCTGCCTTTCATTATCTATCTATCTATCTATCTATCTATCTATCTATCTATCTATCTATCTATCTATCTATCTATCTATCTATCTATCTATCTGTCTGTCTGTCTGTCTGTCTGTCTGTCTGTCTGTCTATTATATACTGCCTTTCATTATCTATCTATCTATCTATCTATCTATCTATCTATCTATCTATCTATCTATCTATCTATCTATCTATCTATCTATCTATCTATCTATCTATCTATTATATACTGCCTTTCATTATCTATCTATCTATCTATCTATCTATCTATCTATCTATCTATCTATCTGTCTGTCTGTCTGTCTGTCTGTCTGTCTGTCTGTCTGTCTGTCTGTCTATTATATACTGCCTTTCATTATCTATCTATCTATCTATCTATCTATCTATCTATCTATCTATCTATCTATCTATCTATCTATCTATCTATCTATCTATCTATCTATCTATCTATCTATCTATCTATCTATTATATACTGCCTTTCATTATCTATCTATCTATCTATCTATCTATCTATCTATCTATCTATCTATCTATCTATCTATCTATCTATCTATCTATCTATCTATCTATCTGTCTGTCTGTCTGTCTGTCTGTCTGTCTGTCTATCTATTATATACTGCCTTTCATTATCTATCTATCTATCTATCTATCTATCTATCTATCTATCTATCTATCTATCTATCTATCTATCTATCTATTATATACTGCCTTTCATTATCTATCTATCTATCTATCTATCTATCTATCTATCTATCTATCTATCTATCTATCTATCTATCTATCTATCTATCTATCTATCTATCTATCTATCTATCTATCTATTATATACTGCCTTTCATTATCTATCTATCTATCTATCTATCTATCTATCTATCTATCTATCTATCTATCTATCTATCTATCTATCTATCTATGTCTGTCTGTCTGTCTGTCTGTCTATTATATACTGCCTTTCATTATCTATCTATCTATCTATCTATCTATCTATCTATCTATCTATCTATCTATCTATCTATCTATCTGTCTGTCTGTCTGTCTGTCTGTCTGTCTGTCTGTCTGTCTGTCTGTCTGTCTATTATATACTGCCTTTCATTATCTATCTATCTATCTATCTATCTATCTATCTATCTATCTATCTATCTATCTATCTATCTATCTATCTATCTATCTATCTATCTATCTATCTATCTATTATATACTGCCTTTCATTATCTATCTATCTATCTATCTATCTATCTATCTATCTATCTATCTATCTATCTATCTATCTATCTATCTATTATATACTGCCTTTCATTATCTATCTATCTATCTATCTATCTATCTATCTATCTATCTATCTATCTATCTATCTATCTATCTATCTATGTCTGTCTGTCTGTCTGTCTGTCTGTCTGTCTATTATATACTGCCTTTCATTATCTATCTATCTATCTATCTATCTATCTATCTATCTATCTATCTATCTATCTATCTATCTATCTATCTATCTATCTGTCTGTCTGTCTGTCTGTCTGTCTGTCTGTCTGTCTGTCTGTCTGTCTGTCTATCTATTATATACTGCCTTTCATTATCTATCTATCTATCTATCTATCTATCTATCTATCTATCTATCTATCTATCTATCTATTATTTACTGCCTTTCATATCTATCTATCTATCTATCTATCTATCTATCTATCTATCTATCTATCTATCTATCTATCTATCTATCTATCTATCTATCTATCTATCTATCTATCTATCTATACTGCAAGACAATGATTATATTTTTATATTATGTACATTAAAGAACCATCAACAACAAATCAAATCAAATTAGTAATATCCATCCATCCATTATCCAACCCGCTATATCCTAACTACAGGGTCACGGGGGTCTGCTGGAGCCAATCCCAGCCAACACAGGGCACAAGGCAGGAAACAAACCTCGGGCAGGGTGCCAGCCTACTGCAGGGCACGCACACACATACATACCAGGAACAATTTAGAATCGCCAATGCACCTAACCTGCATGTCTTTGGACTGTGGGAGGAAACCGGAGTACCCAGAGGAAACCCACGCAGACACGGGGAGAGCAAATTAATAATATCTTGAACAATTATTATAAAAGTAAAGTTGAATAAACTGGACTCTGCAGCTGCAAGAATAAAAGGTAAAGTACCACGTCCGGTTAGCAGAAATAGCCCAAAAGTTGATAGAAATTTACGTTTTGTAACTAATACTTGTATGGAAAATTTGGCTGACTGAAGTGAAAGCGTATTCAGGTTATCATGTTTACATATAAACACACACACATAATTTCAAGAATTGTATTTTCGGACTCAGGGAGCTCTAAAACATCGAGATTCATTAAAATCTCGACATTGAATTTTTGGATAATTACAATACTTTCCCTATACTTCGTGAACGCGAAAGTAAAAATCGAGGCAAGTTTCAAACGAAGTTGTCAACATCATCGATGAAATGAGCTGCTCCTTTTGTTAATACTAACATAAAATGTATTTGGGGTTTTCGGTGCTTGAAGCACATCTCCCAAGTAATACGATGTGCACATGTACAGTACGGCGAAACAGCATTGTTTCACTGCTGAATACGAATCTGCCAACACTAAATTTGTGTTATTTATTTGGTTTTTGAGGGCAAATTACTGTTTATGAACACAACCCCTAAAATGTGAAGAACATAGTAAAAGCACTTCTATACATCCATCCATCCATTTCCAACCCGCTGAATCCGAACACAGGGTCACGGGGGTCAATCCCAGCCAACACAGGGCACAAGGCAGGAACCAATCCCAGGCAGGGTGCCAACCCACCGCAGGACACACACAAACACACCCACACACCAAGCACACACTAGGGCTAATTTAGAATCACCAATCCACCTAACCTGCATGTCTTTGGACTGTGGGAGGAAACCGGAGCGCCCAGAGGAAACCCACGCAGACACAGGGCACTTCTATACATTTTTTTGTAATATCTTATAGCAGCACTAGGGGGTTTCCCCCTGCTCGCTTCACTCGCCAACAGCTTCTCGTCTCTGCCACTCACGTTATGAAGAGGGGGGCTGAACGCACCCCAAGGAGACACGGTCTCTCCTTTCGAAACCCCCTCTTAAACTGTGATACAATGGGAAACAAATACAATTCCTTTTTTTTTTTACCTCTTCTTTGCTCGATCAGCTGCTGGCTTGGTACTGCCGTGCTGTGTGATCTGCACTTCGTGTGGCACTTCGAACATTTCAAAGCCTGTACAGCAGCTGTCCTACTGCTTGTGTTTTATTTCCGGCCCCGGGCGTGGATAAATCTCTTGGCACAAAGTCTCGTCTCGCTGGACATGAGTTCTTGATATTTTTTAGTTTATAATTTAAAAAACGGAATAAGAATCTGAAAATCTAATAACATCACATTAAAGTTCGATAAATTCTGAAAAGAATGATACCAAACATATATATGTTGGTTTTAAAATAAGCTCGATTTAAAACGTGACAATTAACGTGACACAAAGTCACATAAAATCGTTGCACAAAATCGTTACACTTTTAGGCTTAGGATTTTATATATAGAGAGTAAGATAACTAAGTCATGTTGAAGGCCAGAAAACTGTGACGACAGACCAGAGCTGCCATAATCTGACTAAGATCTTTTGCAGTAAATCCTTTCTACGGCTGCTTTTCATTTTATGTTCAGTAATCTGTACATGTGGTTTGGCTCAGCCTAGTCGCTCTTCTCTGGACATTTTCTTGTGCTGTTATGTCCTTTTTTTTAGCCTGGAGACTAAAACTGCACCCAGGACTCCAGAGGAGGTCTCACCAGTGTGTTATAAAGATTGAGCAGCACCCCCTATGACTTGTACTCCACCCATCAAGGCGCTATACAGTAGGCCTTCTTAATGGCTTTTGCACACTGTCTGGCAGTTGATAGTGTCGAGACCACTAGGACCCCCTAAATCCTCCTCATAAGGTGTTCTTTTGATAATCAGACTTCCCACTGTGTATTCAAACCTCACATTTTTGCTTCCTGTATGTAATACTTAACATTTACTGGTATTACATTTCATCATCTACAAATATGCTCAAGCCTGTATGCTGTAGAAGTCCCCAAGTCACATTTTGGCCATTTTTGATCCCAGAACTGAACTTTAGGATCATCAGGACCTTGTAACTCATGTGAACAGAATATCAGGTTTCAGTGGTGCTAATTCAATTACAAAGGTTTCTATAACAACTCATTAGCATGTAAAATGACTAACTGAGGATAAGCTAAGGGAGTTGACCGTTTGGACACTGAAGAAACTGATGCTGACAATGGAGCTTTGCAACCACATGAGAATATTAAATTAAAAATCCACCATCTTAAGCTGTAACTGCTCATTATAAACACAAGCAATGTATTGGCTTCCCATAACCATAAACTGTATAAGCTGGTAAAATAAATGGATGGATGAACTTCCTGATGAGATGTCCTCTTTTCTTGGCTCTCACAGAAGTGTCCCTGCCCCGAAAACAGAAAAGCGACCGATCACAGAGGAGGAGATGTTGAAGATTCTTTCAGGTGCAGACAAGAAAGACTATGAGAGGATCTGTGCAGAACACGGCTTCACCGACTTCCGAGGAATCTTGAAGAAGCTGAAAGAGATGAAGAAGAAAGTGGATGTGGAGGTACGAGAAGTCGCATCACACGTGTGTGTTTAATAATAATAATAAATTTTATTTATATAGCGCCTTTCCCATGCTCAAGGCACTTACAGAATAAATAAAGAACGGCAGAATATACAGTATATAGCATTGTACAAACCAGATAAATAAACAAAGAAGATTAAGACAGTAAATTCTGAAAAAAAAAACAGACAACATAATTAATGGTCTCGCACACACATACAGGTTACATGAGCATCTTGACAGAGAAGTAAACTGAGAGAAAGGTAATAAAGTCAAGTAGAGCTAAAAGCCTTCCTGAACAGATGAGTTTTGAGTTGTTTTTTAAAAGAATTCATGGAGTCAGCTGACCTGATTAATTTTGGTAGGTCATTCCAGAGTCTGGGCGCTATACAGCTGAAGGCCCTGTCACCCATGGAGTGTAGATTAGTGACGGGCACAACAAGATTACCAGAATCAGAGGACCTTAGTGGGCGGGCAGGCACATAGTGATGGAGAAGGTCACTGATGTAATTTGGCGCGAGGTTATTTAAAGCTTTGTAGGTTATTAGTAGGATTTTATATTCGATTCTGTAGGACACAGGGAGCCAGTGAAGGCGGAGCAGGATGGGTGTGATGTGCTCGCTGCTGCTGGCTCGAGTAAGGACTCTTGCAGCTGAGTTTTGAATAAGCTGGAGCTGTGATATAAGATTAGAAGGGGCACCTGCCAGTAGGGAATTACAATAATCGATGCAGGATGTGATAAAAGCATGGACAAGTTTCTCAGCATTAGAGAAGGAGAGGAAGGAGCGAACACGGGATATGTTACGGAGGTGAAAGTAAGAAAGTTTCTTAATGTGATTTATGTGGGCGGAATAAGAGAAGGAGGAGTCAAAAATGACACCAAGATTCTTTACAGTAGAGGCAGGTCTGATGAGATCACTGCCAAGATGGACTAGGAAGGAGCTCATTTTATTAAGTTGCATTTTAGTCCCAATTTGCAGGAGTTCAGTTTTATTGCAATTTAATTTTAAAGAGTTCTGCTCCATCCAGGTTTTAATTTCACTAAGGCAGGTTGTGAGCTGAGAAAGCTCTGATGAAGTTCCACTTTTAACATTGAAGTAGAGCTGAGTATCATCTGCATAAAAATGATAACCCAATCCATAACTACGGATAATATGGCCAAGGGGAAGCATATAAATACAGAAAAGCAGAGGACCGAGGACAGAGCCCTGAGGGACTCCTTGTGTGACTGGCGCTGAGCTGGATCTACTGTTGCCAAGACTAACAAACTCTTGCCTATCAGTCAGATAGGACTTGAACCACTGGAGGGCAGTGCCAGAGATACCCAGCATGTTCTCCATTCTGAACAGTAGGATGTCATGTCTGACAGTGTCAAATGCTGCACTGAGGTCTAACAGAATTAATATGCTGGTTTGTCCAGAGTCTGCTGCCATAAGCAAATCATTGGTTACCCGTAGCAGAGCAGTTTCACAGCTGTGCCGCGCCCTGAAACCAGACTGAAAGGGTTCCATCAAATTATTAGAGGTTAGGTAATTGGTGAGTTGGGAAGCTACAACACGCTCAAGAACTTTTGACAGGAAAGGTAAGTGGGAAATAGGCCGGAAATTGTTAAGATTGTCAGCATCAAGGCCAGACTTTATTAACATTGGGGTTACAGAAAGCGATTTTAAAAGTGAGCGGCACAGAGCCAGTGTCAAGGGATGAGTTTATTATTGTTGTAACAGTCGGGATTATGGCATGAAGGCAGGATTTAAGTAGTGTGGTGGGGATGGGGTCCAGTACACAAGTAGTCGGCCTCATCTTATAAAGCAGGTCATTAACAAACGCAAATGTGACTGGTGAGAACTTAGAGAAGGAGCTGGATGGAGTGGGAAAACAGGGAGAGATATAAACAGATGATGTATTTATGTTGGTTGAATTATTTAGATCTTTAATTTTGTTACGGAAAAAGTGGAGGAATTCCTCACAGACTTCAGTAGAAGAGGTAGTTGGACCAGATGCGGGTTCGAGTAGTTTATTAACTACAGAGAACAAAACCCTTGGGTTATCATGGCTACTTTCTATTATTCTGCCATAATGGGTGTTCTTGGCAGAAGTTAGTGCTTCTCTGTAAGCTCTTTGGTGGTCAACATCCTGTACTGGTGATGAGAATTTTTTAAAGGTATAGGGCATTTATGGAAGACAGATGAGCATTTTATGGAAAAAGAATTAGTGATGGCCAAAAATGAGCCTTTAGTACATTAGGGCGAGGGAGTTCATGGATAACAAAAGCTGAGCATGGCTGAGACATTAAGGACTAAAAGTCAGAAGACCTGTATGCCTACAGTGTCTACCTGTTTCATTAAAAGAATACTGTATAGTTTATTGTTGCTTTTGACAATATAAAAATATTATTTATTGATGATTGATCTTGTTGTATTTATTGAATTGTTGTTGTTTTTTTTTTTTGCTGTATATTTCACTGATTGTTGTATTCAGATGGTCAAAGTTCTGAAACCGCTTGAGGATATTGAGGCCAAGGTGGACACCACAGTCATTTTTGACACCATCCTTGAGCTTAGAGACCCCAACACTAGACTGATGTGGTTTAAGGTATGACATTAATTTTACCTTTCATACATGGTCTATCTATCTATCTATCTATCTATCTATCTATCTATCTATCTATCTATCTATCTATCTATCTATCTATCTATCTATCTATCTATCTATCTACAGTGCATCCGGAAAGTATTCACAGCGCTTCATCACTTTTTCCACATTTTGTTATGTTACAGCCTTATTCCAAAATGGATTAAATTCATTTTTTTTCCTCAGAATTCTACACACAACACCCCATAATGACAACGTGAAAAAAGTTTACTTGAGATTTTTGCAAATTTATTAAAAATAAAAAAATTGAGAAAGCACATGTACATAAGTATTCACAGCCTTTGCCATGAAGCTCCAAATTGAGCTCAGGTGCATCCTGTTTCCCCTGATCATCCTTGAGATGTTTCTGCAGCTTAACTGGAGTCCACCTGTGGTAAATTCAGTTGACTGGACATGATTTGGAAAGGCACACACCTGTCTATATAAGGTACCACAGTTGACAGTTCATGTCAGAGCACAAACCAAGCATGAAGTCAAAGGAATTGTCTGTAGACCTCCGAGACAGGATTGTCTCGAGGCACAAATCTGGGGAAGGTTACAGAAAAATTTCTGCTGCTTTGAAGGTCCCAATGAGCACAGTGGCCTCCATCATCCATAAGTGGAAGAAGTTCAAAACCACCAGGACTCTTCCTAGAGCTGGCCGGCCATCTAAACTGAGCAATCAGGGGAGAAGGGCCTTAGTCAGGGAGGTGACCAAGAACCCGATGGTCACTCTTTCAGAGCTCCAGAGGTCCTCTGTGGAGAGAGGAGAACCTTCCAGAAGAACAACCATCTCTCCAGCAATCCACCAATCAGGCCTGTATGGTAGAGTGGCCAGACGGAAGCCACTCCTTAGTAAAAGGCACATGGCAGCCCGCCTGGAGTTTGCCAAAAGGCACCTGAAGGACTCTCAGGTCATGAGAAAGAAAATTCTCTGGTCTGATAAGACAAAGATTGAACTCTTTGGTGTGAATGCCAGGCGTCACGTTTGGAGGAAACCAGGCACCGCTCATCACCAGGCCAATACCATCTCTACAGTGAAGCATGGTGGTGGCAGCATCATGCTGTGGGGATGTTTTTCAGCAGCAGGGACTGGGAGACTAGTCAGGATAAAAGGAAAGATGACTGCAGCAATGTACAGAGACATCCTGGATGAAAACCTGCTCCAGAGCACTCTTGACCTCAGACTGGGGCGACGGTTCATCTTTCAGCAGGACAACGACCCTAAGCACACAGCCAAGATATCAAAGGAGTGGCTTCAGGACAACTCTGTGAATGTCCTTGAGTGGCCCAGCCAGAGCCCGGACTTGAATCTGATTGAACATCTCTGGAGAGATCTTAAAATGGCTGTGCATCCAACCTGATGGAGCTTGAGAGGTGCTGCAAAGAGGAATGGGCGAAACTGGCCAAGGATAGGTGTGCCAAGCTTGTGGCATCATATTCAACAAGACTTGAGGCTGGAATTGTTGCCAAAGGTGCATCGAGAAAGTATTGAGCAAAGGCTGTGAATACTTATATACATGTGATTTCTCAGTTTTTTTATTTTTAATAAATTTGCAAAAACCTCAAGTAATCTTTTTTCACATTGTCATTATGGGGTGTTGTGTGAAGAATTCTGAGGAAAAAAATGACTTTAATCCATTTCGGAATAAGGCTGTAACATAACAAAATGTGGAAAAAGTGATGTGCTGTGAATACTTTCTGGATGCACTGTATCTATCTATCTGTCTGTCTGTCTGTATATAGTGCCTTTCTATCTATCTAGTTAGCTATCAGATTTAATAGTGCAGTTTGTCAATACTTTGATCTTAGATAACAATAAGACCAATTTGAGTTCTATGGCTAATCTGGGTGTGTTGTTTGATTTATAAATCTCTTTTAATGCTCCACTACAGTAAAAGCCATTCGTAAATCTGTGTACCTCCATTTAAAGACCACTGCATGAATTTGCCTTTATCTTTCACTGCTATTAAAATTCAAATTTCCACTGTTCTTGGCCTCTCTTGTTTGTATTAGTGTAACTCCTGGCCTAGTGGTCTGCCAGAGCAGCGTTATCCCGAGTGCTACGGCAGGCCCGCACCTAGGGGGGGACAACCATGACACTTGTTAGGGGCCCTAGCTAGATAGGGGCCCGCCCTTTTTCGAGTTTTTTTTTTTTTCTCGAAAGATCCTTTATTATCAAGAAGGGGCGCGTCGACGTCATACAGCGGTCTCCGGTGGGTACGATCTCGGATCTAGTTGCTTTGAGTTTGAACTCCATTTCCGTCATCCGTTGAACCGTGGAAAAATGCAAGACTGAGAGCTTCAGCGGCATTCTCATAAAGGCTGTCCCGTGTCCGTCATCAAGATAACATACACAAGTCGGAATGAGTGCCGGTGGCAGTGCGGCAATGTTTATGCTTAGTCTCCACCTTTTGCTTTCGCGAATACTGGAAGTTATTCATTCAATGCTGGACAGTTGCACTCGCAGTCGTGTGAGTATTAAGAGTTAGGGCCTACTGTTCCGTGCATGCTTTGAGTTAGACTTTACAAAAGCTTATAATTTGGCATTATTTCATTATTATGTGAATAGTGAAGAGAAGCGCCTATCTGCGTTAATTTTGTATTTGGACTTTTGGTCTTAACAGCGGCTGTCATCAGGCTCACTCAGCAGTCAGAGATAGGTACGCGCGCTATTGTACAATACATGCATTGTAATTTAATTTTGTTTAGTTCACCAATCCAGTAACACGGACATGATATAAATTGAACTAGCGTGTTTGGTTTACAATATATTTCTAATACCACCATCGCTTATCGTTATTTTACATATAGGATCCAGATCGTAAAAAGTACAGTATGCACTACCAACATAAATCTGGGTGCCAAAAGCGAAAGGAAAAAAAAGAGCAGAAGAAAAAAGATGAAGAATTAAAGGACAAAAACTTACTTCTCCGGTATTTTGAAAAACCTGTGTCGTCGAACAATGACAATTCCAGTGGTAGTGCCAATATTGAAAACGATAATAAAAGCCCGGACAATAAAGGTGGTACATCCCAAGTATCTGTGTTATCCAGTAGTCCAGACGGACATGGTTTTCGAAATTAAGTGGCATTTTAAAATATACGCACATATTTGAAACACGAAAGGGGCCCAAACTCTGTCAGCTGCCTGGCGCCCAGAATTTCCTAGGTGCGTGCCTGGCTATGGACCTCAGCTGTTCACCTTTTGACACATATATAATGTTGCGAATAAGATCCTGTTTCACTCCATATTTAAGTAATTCATGATGCCCCCCCCCCCCCTTTCCTAAAGCCTGTTCATTTAAACATTTTATTTTGTATTCTTTCAAGGCCTTATGTCATAAGTCTCCTTCATATTTATCAGTGTTAACAAGTCATTGTGTGCCTAACAGAGCTCCTTTCTGCTCTGATGGTCATCTCTCTATTGCTTACTGAAGCTTATTACTGCCACTTGAAAAAAAAAACTATTTGCATTATTTCACAAAAGAAATGTTATTTTGCAAATATCTTGTGGTATTTTGCAATGATCGTTGCATTATTTCACAAAATTATCAAGTTATTACTTAAAAGAAATTCCCTAATGAGGTGGGTATCCTTTGATAGTTAGTGAGGAGTACAGTAGGGATGAGTATACAGTACATGCGATCGAGTGACAAGAACTGAATAAAAGTCATAGGTATATTTTAAAATAATCCTGTATGTGTTGTGGGGTAAATTTAATCCACACAGTTTAGGGTCGCAGGAAGCCAGTAATGACTTAACATATGGCAAGAAGCATCCTGCTGTTGCCGGTAAGATTAGGCACACAGATCAAGGGAGAGATGAAGAAGCACGTAACTTGCAAGAAAGGGATGCTAAATGAGCAAAAAGCTATATGTGTACATTTTTTGATGTCTCGAGAGCACACAAACCAGCCTTTACATGCATGTGCTAATGATATCACATTTGGGGCATTCCCAGGTGGTTAAGGGTAATTTGCTATAGCAACAACTGATGACAAAATGGTGGCACCTGTGAATAAACAAAATGGCATCACAGGAAGACATTAAAAATGCACAACATTCTCACAAGAATCAGAATCCTTGGGTCAAAAGAAAAACTATGAATGACATACAGATTATAAAAATCTATTCCAAATTTCTCACAAAAAATCAGTTATCAACTTCAGTCATAACAGTCATAATTCAAGAAGGATTGTGAGGCCTCCTAAAGGCTGTATAAAGTCAGGCCAGGCTTTCCTAGTAGTCTCGAACTGACCTCGCACCAAGCAGGGTGACCTTCCCAACTCCGCAGGGAGGTATCGGCCTACTCGGGCCCAAACTGGCCTGGCCAAATTCTTAAATATATTAAAACTAAATGCCATTCTAGGTGAAGGAATTGTAAAACCTTTGACTAGGAAGAACAAGCTGTAGAGCAAAATGAATGTCATCTCTGACATGTCCACATTGGCCACCTGAAGACTATCTTTGATCTGTTGGACAGGCGCTTGGGGCTTTTTTTTTCCCCATAGTGAGAATTCTTCTGTCATCGACAGTGGAGGTCTTCCTTGGCCCACCAGTCCCTTTGTGATGACAGAGCTCACCAGTGTGTTCTTTCTTCTTCATGATATTCCAGACAGTTGATTTTGGTCATCCTAAGTTTTTCCTGAAGTCTACAATGATTTGATTCTTGTTTTTCCACCTCATGATGGCTTCTTTGACTTTCATTGGCACAGCTCTTGTCCTCATGTTGAACAATGGCAGCTACAGACTCTAAAGGGTAGAAGCAAGCAGAGTGATCATATGAAACCATGAAACCCACCTGAGTGATTACAAACTCCCTGTGACGCCAGGCATTATGGTGCTCTGAAATGGGGGGCCCGTGTAGAAAAAGTGTTGTCATTTCGACATGGTGGGACCGAAATGTATGCAGATGTCCTTAAATGGAAGTCTGTAGTGTGCACTTTAATCGCGATGTCTGAATTGTTTGATTTATAATTTCAAGCTGTGGGAGCAGAGGTGCAAACCAAGAAAAAATATGTCTTTGTCCCAAACATTATGGCGGCCCCTGTATTTCGTGATGTAAAGTACATGACAATACACTTGACCTGCCTAAAGTACCTGAGCCAATTGTGCTGCGTAAACTGGTACTGAGTTACAATAACTTCAGAAAGTCTTCAGGCCCCTTCACGTTTTTCACATTTTGTTGTGTTGCAGCCTTGTGCTAAAATCATTTCAATTCATTTCAAGGAAAAACAGGATTTTAGGAATTTTTGCAAATTTGTTAAAAATAAAAACCTGAAATACCACACCAACACAAGTATTCTGACCTTTTTGCTATTCTTCTTCTTCTTCTTTCGGCTGCTCCCATTAGGGTTTACCACAGTAGATCATCTGTTTACATCTCCTCCTGTCCTCTGCATCCTGCTCTGTTACACCCACCAGCTTCATGTCCTCTGTCACCACATCCATAACCCTCCTCTTAGACCTTCCTCTTTTCCTCTTCCATGGTAGCTCTATCCTTAGCATCCTTCTCCCAATATACCCACCATCTCTCCTCTGCACATGTCCAAATCTGCACAATCTTGCCTCTCTGACTTTGTCTCCCAAATTGAGCTGACCCTCTAATGTCCTCATTTCTAATCCTGTCCATCCTTGTCACACCCAATGCAAATCTTAGCATCTTTAACTCTGCCACCTCCAGCTCTGTCTCCTGCTTTCTGGTCAGTGCCACCGTCTCCTACCCATATAACATAGCTGGTCTCACTACCATTGTGTAGACCAGCATTTCTCAACCTTTAAGTATTTGCAACCCGACAGTTTTTTTGAAACCATAATAAAATTTATTTCTATATTTTTTGATGCCAATACACCGCTACAAGTTTAAAATTTCCCTACGAATAGTGAAATTACGCCACATATGGGAACATTCACGCCCCCTTTTTTGTTACTTCAGGGGGGCGCGCCCCACAGTTTGAGAACCGCTGCTGTAGACCTTCCCTTTCACTCTTGCTGATACCCATGTGTCACAAATCACTCCTGACACTCTTCTCCACCCATTCCACCCTGCCTGCACTCTCTTCTTCACCTCTCTTCCACAATCCCCATTACTCTGTACTGTTGATCCCAAGTATTTAGACTCTTCCACCTTTGCCAACTCTACTCCCCTCATCCTCACCATTTCACTGACCTCCCTCTCATTCACACACATGTATTCTGTCTTGTTCCTACTGACCCTCATTCCTCTCCTCTCTAGAGCATATCTCCACCTCTCCAGGGTCTCCTCAACCTGCTCTCTACTATCGCTACAGATCACAATGTCATCAGCAAACATCATAGTCCACGGGGACTCCTCTCTAATCTCATCTGTCAACCTGTCCATCACCATATACAAAGTACAACGACAGCAAAAGTGCAACGTGCATTCTTTCTCTGATGTAGAACCCTCATCATCCTCTAAGTTCACCTCTCTTATAGGACGTCTTTATGTGAAAACAGCAGTGTCAGATCGGGGGGAGCGTGAACGTGACTGGGAGAATAAAACTGAATAAAAAAAAAAAGAAAGCTAACCTTTACAAGTACCATAAATTTACACCGGCTGTTACAGACTCAAATCAAATGTATGTTTTTATTGTTAAATAGTAAGAACAAGGGGGCTTCACCCCATGCTCGCTTCGCTCGCCTACCCCCAGCGTTTTGAACCCGTGCCCGCTGGGCAGCCGTAGTTTCAGACGCGCGTTGTAGGAGCTTGCGTTGTTTTGAACCCGTGCTTGCCCTGCTTCTGCGGTTTGAGACGCGCGTTGTAGGCGTATATCCGTCAGTCGAGCTTGTTCGGTTTGAACCCGTGCCTGCTTTGCCTCCGCAGTTTCAGACGGTGGGTCGCGATCGGCGTTTTGTACGATCCCAAGCAGCACATTATTCCTAACTTCACTCCGCAGTAGTGCCACGCACAATATGGAGGTGACGTCTGCGCCTTCACTACGCATTAGTGCCACTCACAATATGGCGGCAACGCCTGCGCCTTCCGTATTATGTCAGGTTTTACCATGCTGTGTAGGCGCCTTTGCCTTTCGTACTTTCCCGCGCATTCCGACGCGCGATGTAGGCGCCTGCACCTTCTGGGTCTGCCTCCGCTGTGTGGTGTGAACGTTTAACTGTCGTTTTTTCTGCCTTTATATACTGTAGCTCGCTGTGCATGTGTTTCGTGCCTAGGTTTTTTTGAAGCTGTTGCATTCCAGTTTTCATCATCTGTAACCTGCTCTCCATGTGTTTGGCCCCGTTCTTTAACCTCTTTATGACGTTTTACTCTGTTTCCTACTCTGTCTTTTATTTCTGACCTCGCTTTATCCTGCTTGCGGCATGTTGGACGGTTCGTAGTCTCTCCCGTTTCGCTCTGGGGTGGGGAAGCTTTGTGTGGCACCTGCGCACTATGTCTCCTGCGTCCACGGGCAGGTCCCTGCGTCCATATCCGGTTTACCATTCTCGATTAGTAATATGGATAAGAGCAGCTCACTTGTCAAAAGGGAGCCGTGTGGGGTCGAACCTGTGAACTTTTAATTATCAATCAGCAGTTCTTAACGTTGCGGTCGTAGCAAATGCGTGTCTATGTCACACCCTAACGCGGGTTCTTTTTCTGCAGTTATATTCTTGAATAGAAGCGCACTTGTTCTGTTATATTTGTACCTTTTGTGAAAATATTTATTTGATATTTGGACTTCAGGCTTCACACTTCATGTCTACATTTTGTCAATTATTACTAAAACGTGAAAAACGTTTTTGTTTTAACAATGTGTTTACATAGATTGTTGTAGACACGGAACACATATGAAATGCATGTATTTCAAATAACAATCTAGTATTTACTCTAGTCCAGCGTTTCTCAACCTTTAAGTATTTACGACCCAAGTTTTCATAACAGTTTTAATCACACCTCCTAACATTTTTTTGAGACGCTAATAAAATTTATTCCTATATTTTTTTGTTGCGATACACTGCTACTAGTTTAAAATTTCCCTACGAATAGTGAAATTACTCTAGATATGGTGACATTCACGCCCTTTCGCGCTTCACAGATTGAGAACCGCTGCTCTAGTCTATACAACTCTAAGCAACTGACACGCAGGTAAACAGACTTGAGCTGAGAAAATTTTGTGCCCATTCTGCGGAGATGGGGAGATGTGATAGCAGGCTGCTTGCTGCCTATCGACACATTCACAAGACAAAAGATGCTGACGGAGAGGTGCAAAGGGATTTAAGGTAGGCCGGATTTACGAGATTTTTCGTAGGCTTTGGTAATTCTAGTGTTAGGGACAACTATGGGAATGCCCTAGAATGGTCCAGCCAGATCACGGACGTAAACCTAATCAAACCTCTCTGGGGAGACCTGAAAGTAGCCATCCATCGATGGTCTCCATCCAACCTGACCGAGCTTGAGAAGATCTTCAGAGAAGAATGGCAGAAAATCCTCAAATCCTGGAGAATGAAGCTTATGGTGTCAAACCCAAGAAGAGTCAAGGCTGGAATAACTGCCAAAGGGACTTTAACTAAGTACTGAGTAAAGGATCCGAATACTTGTGTCACTTTTTCCACAAATTTGCAAAAATGTCTAAAATCTTCTGGGTTACTGAATGTTACTTGATGTAGGAAATAAAAATGAAATGATTTCAGTCACAAGGCTGCAACATCACAAAATGTGTAAAAAGTGAAGGAGTCAGCATACCTTCTGAGTTCACCGTTAAATCTTTGAAAATCCTTTAACACCCACCAGGCAAGTGACATTGTGACCTTTTCCTTAAAAAATAAGCAACATTCAGGTGGTTCTCTTGCCCCTCATTCCTTCCTTCACATCTCTTCTTCCACTACAGGAAAATGAGATGCTGCGCATCCAGTACTCCCTGGGCAAATACGAGATGAAGCAGATGGGAACCAAGTTCATGCTGTACGTTACTGGAGTTACCCTCAGAGACAGTGGCATCTACAGGCTCGAGGTTGGGGACAAAACCTTGACGGCCAAGCTGAATGTCATAGGTGAGTCACAGCTGAGCATGTCACTGGCGTTCAAGACCACCAGCATTGTGTGATTTACTTTTATGTTTCCACATTTAGCCGACTGTTTAATGCAAAGTGGCTTAAAGAAGAGGGCGACGTGTGTGAGGGGCTAGTCAGAAATAAATATTACAAGGGTAGGGTACCAAAGCAGGTGAAATGTGCTCTGGATTTAATACAGTGGGTTCAGCAAATATTCCAAGCCCATTCTGCACACGTTATTGTGTTGCACATTCAGTTTTAAATGGGTACATTTGACATTTTTGTCCCATCAATTTCGATGTAATAACCCATGATGACAACGTGAAGATATGTCTACAGAAATATGTGCCAATGTATTAACACCCACAAACTGAAGTCTCTTTGCTGTGGCACCCCAAATCTCCTTGAGATGCTTCTAGAACTTGACTGGAGTCCACCTGTGGCTAAATTGATTGGACATTATGGCCTGTAAGAGGGTGCTCCTGCTGCCCAAACCCGACACAGACAGACAAAGGACACAAGTTCAGCACACGCTTTTTATTATTGTCTCGTGGGAAACACCTTTCCCCGTTTCCCACCTGTACAGCACAGTTCAGAGCACCAAAAACACTCCTTTCTTCTTTTCCTTTCTCTTTCTCTCCCTCTCTGTCCACCTCCACTCCTCCTGGCAAGCTTCATCTTCCTTCCTCCTGACTCTGGCTCCTGGAGTAGTGGCAGCTGGCTTCTTTTATAGGGCACCCAGGAAGAGACCTCCTTCTGGCAGTGGTTCTGGGTGAGTCAGAATTGCTGCCACATAGGGCTCAGCAGTACCTGCAGCACCCCCTGGTGGCGCACACGGAACCCAAGAGGGCTGCACCAAACTCCAACTCCCATGGAGCCTTGTAGGAGTCTGAATAACCGCTGCAACCCAGGGGGGCTACCATCTATTGCTCGGGGGGGAGGTAATGTTCTGAACATGTTCTCTCCCCTGGTCCTTCCAGTATAGAGGCGTCCTGGCTGGTTAAGGGCCCTGCCTGTCCGGCAGAACAAGTAAAACTTGCTGGAATTTGCTGAAGGAAGGATGTTGGCCTGTGCTGTTTAGGTATCCATCTTGTGCAAACCCCCAAATCACCCTGCACTATGGCCTGTGCAGATCCATAGCTGATATCCAAATGTGCACCAACAGCAGACAACATAATCCGTCGGTGGTCTTCACTGATAAAGGCATTCGCCATGTCGATGTGGGCTTGTGTGCGCAATATTGATGGTCGACCAAATCGAGCTTCATTGGTTACTCTTGTTCGATCCTTTTTAAAATTTCCTATCCATTCATAAACTTTTCATTGAGTCCCACGGTTTTTACTTCCATACTGTGTAGCGGGGCCACATAGTTAGTGTTGTAAATGTCAGTTCTGAGTGCGTCTCGTTTCATTGTCCTGTTTACTGTTTGTATGTGTATCAGTTAATGCCGTCCCCGTAAAGGAGGACGGATGATGGAAGGAGACCACAGCCACAAACCTGGAATACACCTGTCCTTAATTAATCAATCACAGCTGTCACAGGACTATTTAAGCCAGCAGGAGGAGAAGGAAGGGGAGAAGAGAGAAGGAGATTTTTTTTTCACATTCACGACCACGAGCCATCTGTACCTGTTATTTTCCACATCGCGCATTTCCATCCAGTTTGTTTTTCCATCCGCTGGACTTGCTTCAAGGACCTCATCACGAGAGACCCCGGGGTCGGAGTTAATCATCCACCATGCACCGAGGATTCACGGTGAGGCTGCTCCATTTTTTCCGGGGAGAATCAAACGACTCATTTTCACTAATTCAGTCAACCGCATCCAGGACAGTTTCTTTATTACCGGACTCACGTTCACATTCATTTCCATATATCGTTCAATTTTTGTTATTCATGTTGTGTGTTTATATGTTACGGGGCAAGGGAGGGTTTTTGTTGTATTTATATTTGGAGGTGTCTTGTTGTTGCTGGGGTGGAGGGATATTTATATTTATATGTTTTCTATTTTTTGCATGTCTTGTTTCATTTAATACATTTAATCCGTTTAATTTTACATCCTGTTTTTGTACTTATCTTTTCACCGTCGATTGTGGGGGAAAAGTTTAATTGGTTAGAAGTACGGCTTGATAGTTAGATTATTTCTCAGTCAATCATCCAGGCCACTGGTCTTGGAGGTGTAGCTGCCGGCTGGGTAAAGGGGTCGGCCGTTACAACTGAGCCAACATCCTTCAGTGAATTTCAGCAGGTTTCACTCCCTCTGCCCAAAGAAATCTGAGTACAACACGTTGATCATCAATGGGCAATACCTGGGAGTGCAGCTGGATGATAAGTTGGACTGGACTGCCAATACTGATGCTCTGTGCAAGAGTTTCAAGTTTCAAGTAGGCTTTATTGTCACTTCAACCATATACAGTTAGTACACAGTGAAACGAAACAACGTTCCTCCAGGACCAAGGTGCTACATGCAACATAAATTTACAACATAAATTAACAGAAAAACTAAACTAGCTAACTAAGAGGCCTAGTTAGCTGGCTAGCAGAGACAAGACAGATTGACCTAACATAAATTACCTAACATGAATTACAACATAAATCAACAAAAAACTAACTAACTATCTAAGGAAGACTTTTTTTAACCAGACAGCAGACAACAAAGTGCACGTGCAATGTGCAAACAAAAGCAACAAGTGACAGTGCGACAAAAACACAACGTAACATAATAATATGGTGTTGTGGTGATGAGTTGAGGTAGTGGAGAAACAGTAAACATTCCTTAGTTTAGCAGCAAAAAAAAATTAGGAAGTAAAGAAGTTAGTGCAAAAAGTAAACCAGTAGTGGATATTGTGCAAAAAAAGAAAGCATTTACAGGTTGGTGTGTACGATAGTTTGGTAGTGTAGGTCAGTGTGTTTGCGCTTGTGTTGATTAGTCAGTCCAATCTCAATGTTTTGAGGTAGTTAAGCTAAGTGATAATGTTTGTGTGTGTGTGTGTGTGTGTGTGCGTGCGTGTGTGTGTGTTTATCAGTCCAGTCCCTTTTTGTTGAGGAGACGGATGGCTTGTGGAAAAAAGCTGTTGCACAGTCTGGATGTGTGTGCCCGAATGCTTCGGTACCTTTTTCCAGATGGCAGGAGGGTGAAGTGTGTGTGAGAGGGGTGTGTCCGATCAGCCACAATGCTGGTGGCTTTGCGGATGCAGCGTGTAGTGTAGATGTCTTCAATAGAGGGGAGAGAGACCCCGATGATCTTCTCTGCTGTCCTCACTATCCGCTGTAGGGTCTTGCGGTCCGATATGGCACAATTCCCAAACCAGACAGTGATGCAGCCGCTCAGGATGCTCTCGATAGTTCCTCTCTAGAAGGTGGTCAGGATCGGTGGTGGGAGCTGGGCCTTTCTCAGTCTTCTCAGAAAGAAGAGACGCTGTTGGGCTTTCTTGTGTAGGGAGCTGGTGTTGAGGGACCAGCTGAGGTCCTTCTCCAGGTTGACGCCCAGGAATTTGGTGCTGTCGACGATCTCCACAGAGGAGCCGTTGATGCTCAGCGGAGAATGGTCTCCTCGTGTCCTCCTAAAGTCAACAACCATCTCCTTTGTCTTGTCAACATTCAGAGACAGGTTGTTGTCTTTACACCAGTCCGTTAGCCCCTGCACTTCCTCTCTGTATGCTGACTCGTCGTTCTTGCTAATGAGACCCACCACGGTCGTGTCATCAGCAAACTTAATGATGTGATTTGAACTGTGTGTTGCTACACAGTCGTGAGTCAGCAGTGTGAACAGCAGGGGACTGAGCACACAGCCTTGTGGGGCACCAGTGCTCAGTGTGGTGGTGCTGGAGGTGTAGTTCCCGATCCGTACTGACTGAGGCCTTCCGGTCAGAAAGTCCAGGATCCAGTTGCAGAGGGAGGTGTTCAGGCCCAACAGGCTCAGCTTCCCGATCAGTTGTTGGGGGATGATCGTGTTGAATGCTGAGCTGAAATCTATGTACAGCATTCGAACGTATGTGTCCTTCTTGCCCAAGTGTGTGAGGGCAAGATGGAGTTCAGTGGAGATGGCGTCGTCCGTTGAGCAGTTAGGACGGTACGCAAATTGCAGTGGGTCCAGTGAGTGGGGCAGCAGCGTCTTGATGTGTCTCATGACGAGCCGCTCGAAGCACTTCATGATGGTGGGTGTAAGTGCAACAGGACGGTAGTCATTGAGACAGGACACAGAAGACTTCTTGGGCACGGGTATGATGGTGGTGGCCTTGAAGCACGTGGGAACGACGGCGCTGCTCAGAGAGATGTTGAAGATGTCGGTAAGAACATCTGCCAGCTGTCCTGCACATTCTCTGAGCACTCTGCCTGGGATGTTGTCTGGTCCAGCAGCTTTCCGTGGGTTGACTCTGCGTAGAGTTTTCCTCACATCCGCTGTAGTGAGACACAGCACCTGGTCATTCAGAGGAGGGGTGGTCTTCCTCGCCGCCACGTCGTTCTGCCTGTCGAACCGAGCGTAGAAGTTGTTCAGCGCATCTGGGAGGGAGCCGTCACCGTCACAGGCAGGTGATGTCGTCCTGTAGTGTGTGATGGCTTGTAAGCCCTGCCACATGCGCCGTGTGTCGCCGCTGTCTATGAAGTGATTGTGGATTCTCTGGGCGTGTGCGCGCTTCGCCTCTCTGATGGCCCGAGAGAGTTTGGCCCTTGCTCTTCTAAGGGCCACCTTGTCTCCCGCTTTGAAGGCAGAGTTTCGGGTCCTCAGAAGTGCACGCACTTCCGCAGTAATCCACGGCTTCTGGTTGGGTCGTGAGATGATGTTCTTGGAGACAGTGACGTCATCGGTGCACTTACTGATGTAGTTGGTCACTGATGAGGTGTACTCCTCCAAGTCAGTGAAGTCGCCGTAAGTTGCAGCCTCCCTAAACATGTTCCAGTCAGTGCTCTCGAAACAATCCTGAAGAGCAGAGATGGCTCCTGCTGGCCAGGTTTTACTTCCTTAGAAGGCTGGCATCTTTCAACATCTACAATAAGATGCTGCAGATGTTCTACCAGACGGTTGTGGCAAGCGCCCTCTTCTACGCGGTGGTGTGCTGGGGAGGCAGCATAAAGACGGACGCCTCACGCCTGGACAAACTGGTGATGAAGGCAGGCTCTATTGTAGGCACGGAGCTGGACAGTTTGACATCTGTGGCGAAGTGACGGGCGCTGAGCAGACTCCTGACAATCATGGAGAATCCACTGCATCCACTGAACAGGATCATCTCCAGACAGAGGAGCAGCTTCAGCGACAGACTGCTGTCACCATCCTGCTCCACTGACAGACTGAGGAGATCGTTCCTCCCCCACACTATGTGACTCTTCAATTCCACTCGGGGGGTAAACGTTAACATTATACAAAGATATTGTCTGTCTGTATACCTGCATTGTTAGCACTCTTTAATTTAATATTGTTTTTAATCAATTTGCTGCTGCTGGAGTATGTGAATTTTCCCTTGGGATTAATAAAGTATTCTATCTATCTATCTATCTATCTATCTATCTATCTATCTATCTATCTATCTATCTATCTATCTATCTATCTATCTATCTATCTATCTATCTATCTATCTATCTATCTATCTATCTATCTATCTATCTATCTATCTATCTATCTATCTATCTATCTATCTATCTATCTATCTATCTATCTATCTATCTATCTATCTATCTATCTATCTATCTATCTATCTCACAGCAGAGCATCCATGTTCATTTGACCTGCTCTTCCAGATAGACTAACAACGGAGCGTTGCACTGTGGGTGTTTAAATTACTGTCATATAGCGGGACCGTGGCTCTAAACGAATGGCCAGTTTTTAAATAAATAATCACCGCACTTGTGGCTTAAGGAGGGGATGTAGTAGTGTGGCTGGAGGGGTTCCCAGGTGCGATGCGGGCACGGGCATTTCCGCACTGAAGTGCACAGATGCCGGAATCTGCTAATCGCCACACTTGTGCCTCGTCCCCATTATGAAAAGGAGAAGCACGAGTGAGGAAGGGGAGAACAAAAGAGAAAAAGAAATGGACGGAGGTTAAGGAGAGAAGAAGGCAGAAAGCCATAAAGTCTCTAAAGTCCTCCTGTCTACCACCCTACTTGGTCACTTATTCCAAATATCTGTGGCTCTCTGTGTGAAGAAAAACCTCCTAATGTTTGTGTGAAATTTACCCTTAACAAGTTTCCAACTCTGTCCCCATGCTCTTGATGATCTCATTTTAAAGTCACCATCGTGATCCACTGCATTAATTCCCTTCATAATTTTAAACACTTCAGTCAGGTCTTTTGCTTAAACTGTAAAGGCTCAGCTCTTTTGAATCTTTCCTCATAACTCATCCCCTGTAGCCCTGGACTCATCCTAGTCGCTCTTCTCTGGACTTTCTCTAGTGTTGTGGTGTTCTTTTTGTAGCCTGGTGACCAAAACTGCACCCAGTACTCCAGATGAGGCCTCACCAGTGTGTTATAAAGCTTGAGCAGAACCTCCTGTGACTTGCACTCCACACATCAAGGCGCTATATAACCTGACATTCTGTTAGCCTTCTTAATGGCTTCTGAACACGTCGGACAGTTGATAGTGACAAGTCCATTATGTCTCCTAAATCCTTCTTTTAAGGCATACTTGTGTATTCAGATTAGAACATTAGAACATTCGAGATAAGAACAGGCCTTTCAGCCCAACAAAGCTCACCGGTCCTGTCCACTTCATTCTTCAAAATAACATCAAGTTGAATTTTGAAGGTCCCTACAGTCCTTTTGTCTACCACACTACTTGGTCACTTATTCCAAGTGTCTATCGTTCTTTGTGTATAGAAAACTTTCCTAATGTTTGTGTGAAACGTACCCTTAACAAGTTTCCAGCAGTGTCTCCGTGTTCTTGATGAACTCATTTTAAAGTCACCATCTCAATCTACTGGACTAATTCCCTTTATAATTATAAACACTTCAGTCAGGTGTCTTCTTAATCTCTTAAACTGAAAGGTTGAATTCCTTCATTCTCTCATCATAGCTTCTACTCCGTAGAATTCCACACCATTACAGAGGTCATGTGAAGATCTATAACCGTTAGGACTGACTAATGTGTCCTTAGATAACATTTTCGCCATTTTTTTTCAAGCATGTTAGCTTCATGGTATCTTTTGTGTCTTTCCCCAGATGAGCCACTGAAATTCCTCACTGAGCTCAAGCCACTCCGCGTGACTGAGAGGCAGACGGCCGTCTTTGAGGTGCGCCTCTCCAAGAAGACGGATCTGCCAGTGCTATGGAAGGTGAAGGGCAAGGAGCTGAAGAGGGACGAGAAGTTTGATGTGTCAGTGTCCGAGGACGGCCTCACCTACACGATGAAGATCAAGGATGTGCGCCACAGTGACATTGGGGACTACTCCCTGTGCATCGGTGACATGGTGGCCTCCACACAGCTCTTTATTGACAGTAGGTCCACAATTATCTTCAAGTCAGAGCATCCTCAGAGAAGCCTAGAGAAGGCGTTGGAAACATTTCAATAGATTTTCATGAAAAACACTCATTGGTGTTCCACCCTTGAAAGCTGAAAGTGTTTTAGAGGGTCTTTCAGCCTCTTCGTCAATAGGCATACATAAGGCAGTTTGAGCAGCCGGGCCATACTCAGAACTCTTAAAGCACCCCGATATGTATCATCAGAATTAAGACAGGCAGACCTTCATGATACTGAGGGACTCAAATAAGGGAATGTAGAGTGTGTTTGGACTGGACAAGCGCCGGGTCACGGCAATATAGGTACATGACCAAGGGGTTTGAGCAAAAATCACCCGTGACCTGAAATCTCAGCTCTGGGTTATGCGCAGTGTTACCTGTCATTATTATTACTGTCAGACGTCCATTCCATTTCCAGACCCGTTTAATCCACCATAAACTACCAAGAAGTAAAAGGCAATAAGCAAGAAGCAGCTTTGGACAGGATGCCAGTTTACCACAGGGCACAGTCACACACATGCCAACCACACACCATTTAGAGCCATGGCTGTATGATTGATGATAGCCTTGAGTCACCCTGGCATTAGGAACGACGCCATGTTGTCCTCATTAGCACTACTGTTTAAAACAATTAGTCTATTTATATAGATTATGTGGCACCTAAAACACATTCATAAAGTATATCAAAAGATAATGAGTTTCTTATGATCAATTATTTTATTTATAAATTTATTATATAGCGCCCTTCACTATAAACACACCTAAAAATTGCTGTACCCAGCAGCTGTTATATTATATAGCACCATTTATTATAACCACCAACACAAAGTATATTACTACAAAGTCTTTAAATTATATAGCGCCTTTCACCATAAACACAATCACAAACTCTTTTACCAATCATTATTTATTTTATATAGCACTTTTCACTATAAACATGATTACAGTGTTTTATAAAAGTTTTTCTTTCTGTTTTGTTTTAGTTTATTTTTAACTTTTTGTATTATATAGCACCTTTCACTTTGATGCAACACTTTATCTTGTTTAATCTGTCATCATATAGCGCCTTTCACTACACAAAGTGTTTCACCCTACAATATAGTACAGCACTTTCACTATAAACACATTCTCAGAAATCTCTCTTTTTTTTTTAATATTTTTATTTTATTAATTTTCATTGTAATCATTCCATACAAACAGATCAATTTATAACCCAACAAATTTGAAGACAAATCAAACCCCACCCCTGAGAAGGAGAGCTTAGCTAAAGGAAAATTGCTTAAGGCTTTTTAATAAGGCAACATTAAACAAAAGAAAGGGAGAAGTAAATATCTATGTAAATAAGAGATGGAGAAGGGAGTTAAATGCGGTAAAAGTTATTTCTCTTATTCTAAAATAATATTGATTAAATCCTGCCAGGTTTTGAAAAAATTTTGTACAGATCCTCTAACTGAAAATTTGATTTTTTCCAATTTCAAATAATATAAAACATCGGTTTCCCACTGACTTATCAGAGGAGAGTTAGGATTCTTCCACTTTAACAAAATAAGTCTGCGTGCCAAAAGTGTAGTGAATGCAATCACAGTTTGCTTGTCCTTCTCCACTTCAAGTCCATCTGGAAGAACACCGAACACAGCTGTTAATGGGTTAGGAGGGATTGTGACCCCAAGGCTGTCTGAGAGGCACTTAAAAATTTTTGTCCAAAATGATGTTAGTTGGGTGCAGGCCCAGAACATGTGACCCAGTGAGGTAGGAGCTTGGTTGCAGCGCTCGCAGGTCGGATCCTGGCCTGGAAACATTTTGGACAGTTTTAAGCGAGACAGATGAGCTCGATATATAATTTTTAGTTGAATAATTCTATACTTTGCGCATATAGAACTCGAGTGAATTCTCTGCTTTGCTACCTTCCACTCCTTTTCTGATATATTGATTAAGAGATCTTCTTCCCAATGTCCTCTTGGATCTTTGAAAGGTAGGGACTCTAATAAGATTTTATATATTGCGGAAATAGTGTTTCTCAGAAATCTCAAAGTGTTTAACTAAACGTTGTTATATTAAGTAACACCTTTAAATATAAATACAATTGCAAACTGTTTTACCAGTCATCGTTTATTTTATATGGCACCTCTCACTTTAAGCACACAGTCCTTCACTACAGAGTCTTTAAATTATGTAGCACATGCATGTTAGGTGCATTGGCGATTCTAAATTGTCCCTAGTGTGTGCTTGGTCTGTGGGTGGGTGTGTGTGCGCCCTGCCCGGGGTTTGTCTCCTGCCTTGCGCCCTGTGTTGGCTGGGATTGGCTCCAGCAGACCCCCGTGACCCTGTAGTTAGGATATAGCCGGTTGGATAATGGATGGATGGATGGATGTTACTATGAATATAATCACAAAATGTTTTATAAAACGATCACTTTTTTTACTTTTTGTGATCAGTTTACTAATATAAACTTTTAATATTATATAGCACCTTTAACTATTAACACAATCACAAGAAGTTTCATAAAACATTATTTTTTTAATTTATTGTGATCAGTTTATTTTAGTTTGTATATCATATAGCCCCTGTTACTATTAACACAATGACTGTTAATTAACACAATCTCAAACTACCAAACAATCAGTTGTTATATTAGCATGCACATCTCTCTATTATAATAAAAAAATCCTTGGACGAGACGAGACTTTTTTAGCCTGTGACGAGACGTGACTTTTTCAGAGAGATACGGTACTTTCACATCCCGCGAGATGAGACTTTGTGACGGGAGATTTAACCACGTGGGGGCCAGAAATAAAAGAGTAAGTGACAAAGTAGAACGTCGTAAAGAATTCAAAACATTGGTGCGGTACACATGCAGAGCAGGTTAGGGATAATGGAAGTACAAAAGTTCGAAAGTCTCACTAAAATGATAGTAAAGATCGCATTAGTGCAAACAAACGGAAAATATTACTTGGTGAAATAACAGAACAGCGAAAAAAATATTGTTTGGATTTAAACTTTAAGTTGGAGACTCGTAGATCATCTAATAGATGTTGCCATCAGGGAAAAATAGTGTTTCTTCCCAATTAAGAGGCATATCCGCGAGAATTAAAAGATTTGTTGTTTGGTGAAAGTGAAATCCACATACGTGAGCGGCAGAGATGTGAAGTTGCTGGAGTGTAGCGCAGGCCGGGAGGGGTTGGCGAGCAAAGCAAGCAGGGGGCAAATGATAATGATTAATGATCAAAAATTTTTTTTAAATCTACTTATACGTTTTATATTATATAGCACCTTTCACTATTAACACAATCTCATACTGTTTTATGAAGCAATCATTGGTTATAATTTATAGCTGCTTTCACTGTGAATACAATTTCAAACTGTTTTACCAATCATTCTTCATATTATACTGTGTACACTTATATATATATGACGAATTTGAGTATCCACCCAAATATCAGATTGTGATCAGAACTATGATTGTAATACTCTGATCTACACTCTGTCTAATTATCGAACCAGCTACCAATGGTGCAATGTCTGAGGCTGTGTAACCATCCAAATAATTAGATTGTAATTCAGACCTATGCAGATATATATACAAGGAAGCAGAGAAGTGAAGCACAAAAACAAAAACCTGTGCAACAAAATTGGGCATGTGGTGGCCCAACAGAAAACATGTGTAACAACTGCCTCTGAAGGCTTCTCAAAATATTCAGGTCTACTGAGTGGGTCTGTGTCTGGGAGCTCATTCTTGCAGGAGTCAGTTCCTCCAACTGAGTCCTCAGATCCATACCGTCCTGACTGGAAGGGGTGGGGCTTAACTGAGTGGGGGCATGACTTGGGTGCCCTCTTTGGGTGACTTCTCGGAACGAAGGAGGAGAAAAGAGATGAAATGGTTAGTGCAGATCCTGGAAGGAGATCCTCAAATGCCCACGCGTGACAATATTATATGTATTGTCTTGCAGGTAAGGTAAAATAAAATACAGTATAACAACAAAAGAGAAGATAAAATAAATTAGATTATATTAGAATTTTACCTGATATATATATAGCCATCCATCCATCCATTTTCCAACCCGCTGAATCCGAACACAGGGTCACGGGGGTCTGTTGGAGCCAATCCCAGCCAACACAGGAACCAATCCCGGGGAGGGTGCCAACCAACCGCAATATATATATAATATATATATATAATATAATATGAACCTTTCACAGCAAAGATCAGTTTTAAGATCAGTTTTTTATTTGTAGTTTTTTAATTAGATAGCACCTTTCACTATAAACAAGATTAAAAAGCATGGTGTCAATCAGTCATTATATTATATATAAATGAACCACACGCCATGGCGCAACGTAAAGCGGCTTCGCCTCTGACGCTGATGTCTGAGGTTTGATCCCCGCGAGGGGTGCAGTGAGTGTGTACGCCTGATGAGCCCAGAATTAGGGCGAAACACGTGTCGCGTACTCTTTGCATTATTTAACAGTAAAACTATGAAACATTCTATGATCTGCTTCTCGCAACTGAGAGGGCACCGTGGCGGATGTTTGCTGAGGGCAGACCAACCACATGCGTTACTTGGTAGGTAACCACCTACACAATTCAGGTCCTTGAGACTCAGACTACGAATGTCATGAATGTAATATATATACACTGTATATATATATATATATATATATATATATACCCTGTATATCCATATTATTAACCGAGAATGCTAAACCAGATGGACGCAGGGACATCCGGCCATGGGCCGTTGCCGCAAAAAGACGTACTGCGCAGGCGCCCCAAGAAATGAGGCTCTGCGAGAGGCGGCCGCGACCACAGAAAAAAGGAGTCAAACGCAGGCGACGCACACAGCGCCGCACGAAACCCATTGCACACGAAACTAGCACACAAAAAAAAAGAAGCCGCTCGCGCCCACCTGCAAGCACCCACCCCCCCCCACAAGCACCGGACGGGACACACACAAAGAGGACGATTCAACAAGCCCCTGGCACACAAAAAGAAAGAAGATGCTCGCGCCCCACCAATCCTCCCCGAAGACGCCGGAAAAGCAAACAGCGCCGCACGAATCCCATTGCACACGAAACGGGACCCACACAAAGAGGAGGATTTAACAAGCTCCTAACGCACCAAAAAAAAGAAGCCGCTCGCGCCCACCTGCAAGCACCCACCCCCCCCTACAAGCACCGGACGGGACACACACAAAGAGGACGATTCAACAAGCCCCTGGCACACAAAAAGAAAGAAGATGCTCGCGCCCCACCAATCCTCCCCGAAGACGCCGGAAAAGCAAACAGCGCCGCACGAATCCCATTGCACACGAAACGGGACCCACACAAAGAGGAGGATTTAACAAGCTCCTAACGCACCAAAAAAAAGAAGCCGTGACCGCCACGCCAAGCCCATTAGAGACGAGACATGGCACACAAAACATTCACAACAACGACGAATCAGACCCACAAACACACTAACATCAATAAGAAGTGACACCCAAAGCCCCATTTCTAAAGGAACCGTCCATATTAAACATACGTCATCTCAACACCTTCACACTATGCAGCATAGGTGGATCTCCTTACAATAAACCACTATTAACCGTTCAACTGCAGAAAAGGCTCCATATTAACAGTGAGTGCGATCCTCCTTATTACTTATCCATATTTCGCACGCTGAGGAACAAACAAGTCATGAATACACGCTCACGGGTACAAAACGATTCGGCTCGGATAACGGGACCAAACACACGAACCCGCATGAAACAACAAAATACACGGCGGCGCATACAACGCGCTTCTGAAACTCCGGGAGAAAAAATGTCTCGGCTCCAAAAACGCAAAGCTCAACTAACCCCGTTACAGAGACGTGCCCAAATGGACAGACACAATGAACGTAGACGCATACAGCGCGCGTCTCAAAGTGCTGCATTGAAACAGGCACAAGTTCAAACCGAAAAACCTCGCGTCTCAGACATACAAAAACGGGAGCGAAGAGACCGCATAAATGAACGCAGACGTCTACAACGCGCATATGAACTGCCAGAAAACAAGCAAGCAAGGCTCCAAAAACAGAAAGCTCAACTGACCGACATACAAAAATGGACAAGGCTCGATACAAACAATGCACGACGTAGACTGAAACGGACTTTTCGCACAGCACAGGCGAATCGATTACACCTCCAAAATAGCGTGTCCCAAATACTGGACATGCAACAACGCGCCTCTCAAACACCACAAGCAAAACCTGCCTGTCGCGGACATCAACGCCACACACCTGCTAAACGCTTGCGCCACTTGGCTGACAACGCGTTCAATAATGAGTCCACTATTGAGGAAAATTCATTGGGATTAATGAATGTCATTTGCAATCATTGTCATTCACTTAACTTCCCTGAAGAAACAACTGGCAATACAAATAATGAATTTACACGTTGTTGTCCAAAGGGTCAGATTAGACTGCCTCCTATTCATATCCTGAATATCTACAGAAGCTTCTAACTAACGATGTGCCTGAAAGTAAAAACTTTATAAACTGCATTAGATTCTACAGTAGTTCATTTGCTTTTGCATCTACCGGAGTACATATCAGGCCACCAAAAGGCAATGGCCCATACTGCTTTCGCATATGTGGACAAATATGACATCCGTCTTGCGAAACTGTTAATTATTGATGAATGTACAATGGCATGCAGTCACTTACTCAACACCATTGATAAACTTCTACAAATGTTGATGAATAATAATATTCCCTTTGGAGGAAAAGTACTTTTATTAGGAGGTGATTTTAGACAATGCTTGGCTATTGTTCCACATGCCATGCGCTCAGCTATTGTTCAGTCCACCTTAAAATACGCAGACAATTGGCATTGCTTTCAAACAATACAGTTAGTACAAAACATGCGATGTCCAGATCCAGAATATAACAATTGGCTATTACAACTGGGAAATGGTACACTCACCAATACAGATGGACTTCACCCAAATATTATTACAATTCCCCAATCCTTTATCTGCGACGACTTAGTTACAGAGATATTTGGAACAGCAATCTCATTGGACCAAATACCCCTTTTAACACAACGCACTATATTATGTCCAAAAAATATTAATGTTGATCACATTAATAACCAGGGGCCTCATGTATAAACGGTGCGTACGCACAGAAATGTTGCATACGAACCTTTCCACGCTCAAATCGCGATGTATAAAACCTAAACTTGGCGTAAAGCCACGCACATTTCCACGGTAACTCATTCCTTGGCGTACGCAATTTATCCGCCCGGTTTTGCAGACTGGCGGCACCTAGCGTCAAAGCAGTGCTACTGTTCCTGTGTGATCACCTTTCTTTCTTAAATCCACATTCCTGGCGCGGCTTTATAAATACACTGAAATTAACTGCATATTGTTTATTAGTGTAATGCATCTGATTGTAATTAACCTGCAGCAATATAATGGTCCAGGGAATAGCCATAGTATTCCAAATACCATAACTGCTTTAGCGTTGTAACTCTCACTGCAATTTCTTCTTCTTTCAGCTGCTCCCGTTAAGGGTTGCCACAGCAGATCATCTTTTTCCACATTACTCTCACTGCACCACTCGGAGTATTTATATCACTGTATCTGAGTGGGGAATCACAGCAGCAGCTGATTGGAAAGAGAATTATCGGTACACAGCATGAAGCAGATGGTGCCTGAGCCACAGCAAAACACTTTAGTCCCTGTACGGACTTCGCGGTTTAGAAACAGTCTCATCCCAAGAACTCTAAAGGCACTAAATCAGTCCATCAAGTGCTCCTTGTAGAACTGTTTGTACTTATAAGTACAATTACCCCACTGTAAACTTGCACTACAGTTATAATATTGCACAACCTGCGCCACTTTATAAAGCGCGTATTTACATGTGATGACGGTATTCATTTCTAAGACGAAATGCAGCAAAACATGTTGATTATATTATACAGATAAAACTTTAACTTCATTTAAATAATCGGTATTGTTAATAATTAAACATGTGAGGACACGGTGCCGCAGCGCTAGCTAGTTCAGTAATTGTTCCTGCCTTGCGCTGTATTATTGCTGGTGCTGACGCGACACTGGAAAGATAGACGGATATAATAATTAAACATGTACTACGAAGATATTTCAATGTACCTTAAAAGTTTTGAAGAATCGAAGTTCTAAGCTTACAGATGGCTTCACGTCTATTACATAGCTTATTGTGTGGCGATTGAGTTTTTGGAGAAAGAAAAGTAAGGACAGGAATTGGAGGTTAGTACGTTTGAAAGAGACAGTGCTGCTGTAATAAATTATTTCATTGAAGGTTGCGCATGGCACAGCAAGCCTCTTGCGTGAGATATGAACAAGCACTGCGCCACCGTGTTCCCATGTTTAATAACATGCTTTCATTCCTATCATCATGAAAAAGATATCACGTATACATCTCAGTATTTTAATTATTCAGAGAGCTGTAATATCACGAATGTAATGGATTCTGTGTCCTGTCGGAGAAAGAGAAAGCCCGTTTAAAAAGCTGGTAGTGATTCATACACATAGAGCACATAGAAGATCAAATACAGAACAAAGCATTTAACATGCCACTTTAGTTACAATGGGATTTGAGAAACTAGTAAATTAAACGATTTTAAGATGAAGTTTAGGATGTTCTACTTTAATGGCAAAATAAACTACGTGATTAAAGTGGAAACTTCGAGATTAAAATTGACATTTCGTGCTTTTTTCCCAACTGTATGCCTTTTTTTTTTGTCTGTACCCTAATAAGCTTTCATATGACACTCAGACGGTGGGCTATGGCTCGCTTTTTCACGGCGACTTTGATATGTGATTTCTTTTTTATTTCGGGCACTGTGCGACTTTGTGAAGTTGAGCCTTCGAGTTTCTCTGACACTCTGTCACTCGATCAACTTCCTTTTGTTGATTATACCACTGTTTAAACCAACAAATAGTACGTTTTTCCTTTGCTTCCACTTGGTATTCGCTGAAATTCTTATATTTTCTCCTGTGCTTTTCCCATTGTCTTTTCACAGAAGGCTATTTATATTGATTTGCATATTCAAAGAGGCGTAATTCTGGGAGGAGTTGGGGCGGGACAGAAGGCGCGTGCACGTGCGTTACTTTTCGGGATTTATGTAGTAGAACGTGAAAGTATGCGTGCGCACAGATTCCTGCATCTGGATTTTTCTGTGCGTACGCACAATCCCGTTTTTGTGCTTACGCCATGTTATAGTGTGAGTTCTACGCATGGCGTTATACATGAGGCCCCAGGTCATTTCATTACTTCCTGGAGAGAACGGCTCTTAGTAAGCTCTGACAAAGTTGAGTCTGATGACGACAATGAACATCTGAATTTCCCCTTAGAATATTTGAACACTATTAACCCGTCCGGATTACCACAACACAATCTTAGCCTTAAAAACGGAACAATAATCATGCTATTAAGAAACCTTAACACTAAACAGGGTTTATGCAATGGCACACGGTTAGTCGTCAACACCAAGACACACAATGTTATTCAAGCGACAGTTCTTACAGGATCACATGCTAACAATACTGTTCTCATTCCTAGAATTGACCTTACGAGTTCTGACCTAGAATTACCTTTTACATTGAAACGCCGACAGTTCCCCATTAAGCCTGCATTGGCCATGACCATCAACAAATCACAAGGACAAACCATTGACAAGGTTGGCATCTACCTCTCTGAGCCCGTTTTTGGACATGGACAACTTTATGTTGCCTTCTCACGTGTTCGACGTTCATCTGACGTTAAAGTTAAAGTTATAAATGCTCCATGCCAAGGAAGACTCATTCAAGGACAGGACACCATCTTTACTACTAATGTTGTGTACAAACAAATATTCCAATAAACCATTACTCTGTGCCAAACACTGTATTTTTTGCTTTCTATATGCATCATCCACACCTCCACACTATTCTATATCTCATTCATACATCTCACTCTTTGTCATGCCCCAACGCCAGGGGTTGGCGAGCGAAGCGAGCAGGGGGCGGAGCCCCCTAGTATATATATAATATAACACCTTTTACTATAACCACTAATGCAAAGAGTTCTACCAAACACTCAGGCTAGCACAGTGACAAAGGGCGCAGCGTTAAGCCCTGCTACTCCACTGCAACTAGGTGGTCAAACTACAGTGAGACCACCTTCAGTATGGAGTTTGAATGTTCTTCCTTTAGTGCTTGGGTTGTGATTTATTTTGTTTTGTTTTTTTGTTTGCAAGATTCATTTAAGGTTTAAGGTTTCTTTATTTAGTCGTGCTTATACAAGAAAACATGAAATATGCCTTCTCAGTTGCATCTAATAACAGACAGAATGAAATAAAACAGACAAACAGAAACAAGAAAGGTTAAGGTAAGGCAATTAGATAATACATATTTACACCAAAAAAAAGGTTACAGGATATCTATATCAAAACCTTAATCATTATCTCCGATATTTCTTATTGAAAAGTCGTATGGCACTAGGAAGAAAGGAGTTTCTGGAGCGATTGGTGTGGGTTTTCAAAGCAACTATCCTTCCTGATTTACTGAAGTTTAATTCTACATGTAATGGACGTCTGTCATCAGTTGAGATGATTTCCAGTTTCTTTAGCATTGCCCTCTGACACACACTAGACAAATCATCTACATCAGCCCCAATAACTTTAGCTGCATACTTCGTAATCTGCTGGAGCCTTTTTGAGTTTTGGTTTGCCAGGCAATGAAACTGAAAGTGATGACAGACTGGATCAGACTGCGATAAAAGGACAACATGAGGTCCTTGTCTAGTTTAAATAGTTTGAGTTTATGGAGGAGAAATAAGCGCTGGTTGCATTTAGAAAATCATTTTTTTATATTTGTATTCCAGTTCAGATTGTTATCTAGGTAAGTTCCTACGTATTTATATTCAGTCACTATTCCTACCTCCTCTCCCAGAACTACAATAGGTGAACATCCAGATTTCTGTCTCTTAAAATCAAATATCATTTCTTTGGTCTTTTTTACATTCAGGGTGAGAGAGTTTTTATTGCACCAGTTTACCATACAGTCCACTTGATTTAGATAGTGGCTTTCATCCTCCCCAGATATGCGTCCTGTGAGCATTTGGTTGACGATTATAAATTTTTCCTGGCATCCCTCCTAGGGCTTGTTCTTGCTGTCTTGTGCCTGATGCTGCCATGATAGGCTCAGGCCCTCCCCAGCCCCAATAAGGAATAAGGGGCCTCAGAAGTTGAGTCAATGGCTGTCACAGGAGTCCAGTCCAGGGCAGATTGTTTCCTTCCTTTCTTGGGTCTGACAGGCTTTCACGTCTCCCTTATGAGATGGCCACCATTACTGTTTCTGTCAGTCACTCTTTCAGTTTCTGTGTGTCTGCCATCAGATGCCGCAGGTCGAGTCCCTCCTTTTGATTTTCATTTTTCGCATTTCCTCCAGGAATCCCAATTAAGTTTGTGAGCAACCTGAAGAACACCCGTGTCAAAGAGAAAGGCAAAGCCCGAATGGAGTGTGAGCTCAGCTCCAAGGACGTGTTCATCAAGTGGCTGAAGGACGGCAAGGACGTCACCCACAATCCTCGCTACACCTTCCTGCGCGAGGGCAAGAGAGCCGAGATTATCATCGAGGACTGTGACCTGGCCGACTCGGGAGAGTACGCGATTGTGGCAATGCAGGAGAGTGATGCCCATGAGTATGTCAGCTCAGCCAACCTGACTGTAGACGGTAGGCTTTAATGGCACCTCGTGTACCGGGGGGGTGGATGGGGTCTGCATCTTTCGTAAATTTAGAGATGACTTCAGGACTACGCCAATCCAGCTTTGGTGGCCTGAAGTTTAGGGGATCTCTGTGCACAGCTGTCCTACTTAGGGATGATTCCTATCATGATTCGTAAATTCGATTGAAAGATATGAAGACGTTTTAAGGGAGCGTCCAACATAAAGTAGGCCAAGATGACTCCAGGTTCTAGCTTAGGAGGATGTTCTTCATCTCAAGGCAGGTCTCGGCTCCTCTGTAAGCTGTCATTGTGTTCTTTTTTTCTGCTCATATAGAATTTGTGTGAATGGAGTATTTATAGTCATGTGAAAAAGTAAGTGCACCCCATGGAAACAGTTCACTTCTTCAATATATTTGAACATGCAAACAGTACCTACAGATAGAGATGGGATACCTGAATAAACACACAAAGACAATGTGCCTTTACAATCATTGATTCAACATAAATATCCACAGATGCATTATGGTCTAGTGGGGAGAAAGGAAGTCCACCCTTGGCCCTCAGAAGCTGGTGCCACCCCATTTACCAGAGGTGACTTCCTGTATAACTGCCCACCAGTCTCTGACATCTACCTGGTGACATTTCTGACCACCACTCCATGCACAATTCCTGCAGCTGCAAGGTGTTTTATGGTTTTTCTGGCACGTTCCTTTCCCATTTCAACATTTCAAATCAGGTCAACCCTCCATTTCTTAATTTTGAATCATTCCTTGTTGGATTTCCTTATGTGTTTAATATCATTATTATTGTGCTAAAAGGTCCATTGCTGGTTCACCTTCAACCTTTGGACAGATGGTCTCACATTCTCTTCAAGCACACTTTGATAGGATGCAGAATTCATATGAGACAAGCTGTCCAGACCCTGAGGCAACAAATCAACCCTAAACTAGAAAAAATCCCACCACCGTGCTTCACAGCTGGTATGAGGTGCTTCTCCTGAAACGCTGTTTGCATCAAACATTATGTCTTCTGTTAATTGTGGCCAAACAACTCAATCTTTGATTCATCTGTCCTCGTGGTTTTTGACCTTAGATGTTCAATAGCCAACTGTAGTCTTGCTCTGATGTTCTCTTTGGACAGCAAAGGCTTTTTTTCCTGGCACACCTCAACTGAAGGTCACATTGGTGCCATCTCTTTCAGATTATCGACTCCTGCACTTTGGCACCAAGAGTGACCTGCAGGTTCTTCATTGAAATTTTCGGGTTCTTGGACACTTCTTTTAGCACCATATAGTCAGTTCGTGGGCTGAATTTGCTAGGTCGGCCAGTCCTGGACAAATTAGCAGGTGTTTAAAATCTACATCACTTGTGGATGATTTTCCCAATAGATAACTTGCTGATTGTTTTTAAATCTCCTGCCAGACTCCTAGGCATCCACAGCCTTCTTTCTGAGGGCCTTAGAGAGGTCTTTTGATCTCGGAATGATGACACCAAACATGTTAATGGTAAGGAGAGCACCAGACCCTTGATATATGAGGTTTAACTCTTTTAGGGCTGATTTTTTTTGTTTCTTTTCTCCCAGGGCTGAATATTTTTCCAAAAACTCGCTAGTTTTTTTTTTTTAATATAGAACAAAAAGCACAGATCGATGTCCGGGTAGGCAAACCTTGCCGTAGGTGCGTCAGATGTGTGAGTGCTTTCAGCTGGCAGCCGATCCCCTGGGGTCCAATCAGATGATGCTGCTGCTTCCTCACTCTCCTGTTCAATCTCCTGATCACTCTCAACAAAATCAGAGTCCGAAAAATCAGAGTCCGACTCGGCAATAATGTGCAAGACATCGCCTGCGAAGTATTTTGCTTTCTGCATTCGCTTCTCTCCCTCGAGAGATTTCGATGCCATCCTGCCTTTGTTTACGTTGCATAACTCGCACACACGCCGGGATTAGATGTCGAGTCAACGAGTCTCACATTCCCCCAAGCAAAGAGGGCCTACCTATAACGTAACAGTGAGTTTTGTCGCCAATAATGACTGATCACTGGTCAACAAGCATTTTGCTACTGGGAGTCTTTCACCTTTGCATTAACAGGTTTCACTTGCTGACTCCAAATCTGAAAACCGTTTTCGTCCAGCAGCACGTCCCATTTTTTAGTTATGATGTTCCAGGTCTTGGACGACTAGGGTGACTGGACAGTAAAGGTGGATAACCATTTTGATAAATACCGATAATTCCACTAGGGATGTCATTGAGATAAATGATTTCACCACACGTTACTAACAACTGTGAGTTGTTTACCTTGTCATTATTTATTTTTAATTATTAATTTTTAATTAACAGAAAAAATATTTGTTACTGATTAGCAGGTCTTATATGACTCTAAAGCATAATGACACAACTCAGACAAGATGGTGCAGTAGGTCGAGGTTTTACTGTTAAACATAACATTGCATTTCAGGACATTTCACTCGTTAGATTCACCATTACTTTGAAAATTCTGTCAAGGTGATGGACAGAAACAGCGATGCTTTTCAGCATTTAAGAAATGTTTGGTCTCAAGAAAAGTGAAGCCAAAATTAAGGATGTGTTTTTGTTGGCCCTGAAATACGTGAACTGATGCTCGACGAGGAGTTCAAAAGGAAAGTGAAGCCCACTGAATCAGCATCCCTCATTCGTATGGGTTGTCCAGAATTTTCACAGAGCAGAGAATTATGCTGAGCTTGTGTAGAACCTGCTGAAAGCGTATCAGCTTACGGGAGCCAGAATGTCACTGAAGACGCAATTTTTACATTCTCATCTTGACTTTTTTCCACCAAATCTGGGCGATGTCCGTGATGAGTATAGGGAAAGATTTCATCAACATATAAAGGTGATGGAAAACCGATATCGGGAAAATTCACTCCGAGCATGATGGGTGACTGTTGTTGGTTCTTGCAAAGAGAGACAGATGTGCAGTACAAGCGCAAAAGCGAGTGCCTCCAACATTTTGGAGCATGCTGACCTCACTTTTATATTGAGGTAAATTGATATAAATATACTTTAACGTGTCTCTGGTATCATCTTCTGGTTTGTTTTCAGAATAAACACATCAAAACAATTTTGGTGGGACAGAGTCCAAACTCCAGATATCGTGTTGATATATTATATTGATATTCAAAAGTGTCAAAACGGCAAAAATCTGATGTGCTAGCTTAATTCCGATTTCATATAAGAAATCAGTGTAAAAAACTTAATAGAGAGATCGTCTGAAGTTCCCAGTAGCAAAAAAAATATATATTTTTTGTAGACCAGTTATTGCCCTCTACCCCGGATGTTGACTTTTGTTGACTTGCACCCTCAACCCCTCCTGCTGACAGAAGTCGACATCCACTCTAAAAGAGTTAAATAAGTCAGTCAGGTCCACCTTCAAACTCTCTAAAGGATGTTCTAATCATTGGCACCTGATCTGGAACACCTGATTCTAATCTAAAGGATTTGAAGTGGTAAGATATGGACGTATGAACTTACTTTTTCCAGAGGACAAATCTGTATTTTTTTTCATTCAGAATATAAGGATGAATACACCATTTCAGTTTTAGGTGTCATTTGGTCAAGTGCACTGCTTGCATGAAGATGTTTACCTGTTCAAATAAGCTGATAAAGACAATTTCCAAGGGGTGCACTTAGTTTTTCACATGACTATATAAGAGAGGAAGGAGCGAACAATGCCAGGGAAGATGAAAGGAGAGAAGGTGAGAGTTGGGGTGAAATACTGGAAGATGGTGGTTTTCAACAAAATGTATTTGTTGACTTCTTCCTGGATGAGACGATGGCCACTGAAGATTTCTGCCTCATTCACTCATTCCATAACCAGAAGCATAAAGAACAGACTGGGAAACAGCGGCAGTTTAGTCTCTTCTTGTTTCCAGTTCCTATTTGTTGAATTTTTTTTTGTTTTAGTAAAACTAGGAATCATCCATCTCATTGGACCCTAAGGGTCTGGTGTTGCTGTCTACTGTTGCTAAACAAACAAGGCAGCTATGAGGATGAACATGTGGGAGGACTGCAAATCCCAGCAGTCAGCAGGAGTGTGCAGAGGTTAATGGGAGGAGGCCTCAATTGGCGTGTATTTTACAGGGAATTGGCAGATTAAAGTGGAGCGGCACCAGTTTTTTCCATTCATCGGTCATAAGCATAATGTGTCATGAGAAGTGTCACTTCTGTGTGTTGCAGGTCAGCAGTATAAGGGAGGTTAGCTTTCCATTGCAGAGTGCATATCCATGTACCATGTGTGATGAGATTCATCTACTTACTGTAAGACTGGCATATCATAACACACTGGTCTCCATCATAAATTTATTGTGTTTTCTGCAGGACCATAGTGCAATTTAACTATTAAGCACCTTGAGCAAAGGAAAGGTGCTATATAAAAAATTATTATTATTATTATTATTATTATTATTATTCATCCAGCACTAATTGGACCCCTTTGTTACAGTGCGTTCAGAAAGAATTCCGACCCCTTCGCTTTTTTCACATTGCGTTATGTTTCAGCCTTGTGCTAAAATCATTTCAATTAATTTTTCTCTTTGCGTTAAGAAGCACCCAATACCACAAAGTACCAAAAAGGCATCCAAACGACACTCAAACTATGAGAAACAAGGTTAAAAGAGGCATGCCTCAGGGGTCAGTGCTGGGGCTGCTGCTATTTTTAATAGATATACTGTAAATGATTTAGATAGGAATATAAGTAACAAGCTGGTTAAGTTTGCAGATGATACCAAGATAGGTGGATTGGCAGATAATTTGGAACCAATTATATCATTACAGATGGACTTGGACAGCAGACAGGCATGGGCAGATTTGTGGTAGATGAAATGTAATGTCAGTAAATGTAAAAATATTACACATAGGAAATAAAAATGTGAGGTTTGAATACACAATGGGAGGTCTGAAACTTGAAAGTCCCCCTTATTAGAAGGATTTAAGAGTTTTAGTGGTCTCGACACTATCAACTGCCAGACAGTGTTTAGAAGCCTTTAAGAAGGCTAACAGAATGTTGAGTTATATAGCGCCTTGATGTGTGGAGCACAAGTCACAGGAGGTTCTGCTCAAGATTTATAACTCACTGGTGAGGCCTCATCTGGAGTCCTAGGTGCAGTTTTGGTCTCCATAAAGAAATAGCAGCACTAGAAAAGGTCCAGAGAAGAGCAACTAGGCTGATTCAGATAGATAGATAGATAGATAGATAGATAGATAGATAGATAGATAGATAGATAGATAGATAGATAGATAGATAGATAGATAGATAGATAGATAGATAGAAAGGCACTATATAATAGATAGATAGTAAATGTACCATAGATAGATAGATAGATAGATAGATAGATAGATAGATAGATAGATAGATAGATAGATAGATAGATAGATAGATAGATAGATAGATAGATAGATACTTTATTAATCCCAACGGGCTACAGGGGATGAGTTATGAGGAAATATTAAAAAAGCTGAGCCTTTACAGTTTAAGCAAAATAAGATTAAGATAGGACCTGACCGAAGTGTTTAAAATGATGAAGGGAATTAGTCCTGTGGATCGAGACTGGGACTTTAAAATCAGTTCAGCAAGAACACAGGGGCACAGTTGGAAACTTATATAGACACAGACACGTGGAATAAGTTGCCAAGTAGTGTGGTAGACAGTATGACTTTAGGGACCTTCAAAATTCGACTTGATTATTTTTGAGGAATTACATGGAATTGGATTGACAAGCTTTGTTGAGCTGAATGGCCTGTTCTCATCAAAAGTGAGGAAGATCTTTTAACTTAGCTGTTACGACTAAAAACATCGGAAGATACAGATGATCTGGTTCTCTGCTATTTGCAGACAAGCAGTTTAGGATGACTTCAAAAAAGCATAATTTTCTGATGGAGAGGTTTCTGGAAATATCTTATGACATCGAGTAACTTCCTACCAGTCTGCTGGTGTTCCATTAACTTGTATTGGGGATCTGTTTGCCGTCAATCGCAAATATCAGAGGTGAAAAAGAAGAAAACATACAAAATATACAAATTGTTGTAGTGTCTGTCATGGTAAAAGTAAAACAGTAAATTTGTACAGAATAATTCTCAATTTTAAGTCAGACAAGTTAGCAGATTTGTCAAAACTATTCAACGAGAGGTATTGAAATTTCAAAACTTTATACAGCATGAGATGTCTCAGCAAAAATTGAAGAATACGTGTGCAACATTTTAACATAATCAGACCATGGCTAATGCAGTAGGGTTTTTTTTTTTTTGCATTATATGTGAATGCACCTATTGTAACTAGGTGGAAAGCCTTAAAAACAAAAATCAGCCATGTACTTCCACCCAGGTCTGATCCAAAACTGTATGCCTCACCACAAAACAAACTCGAATTACATTAAGCAGGTGTGCTGAGGTGTGTGGAATTATTAAAGTTGTGAGTTAGGGTTAGGGTTAGGGTGAGTCTTATCTTGTAGCTCCTCCTTATTCAAGGGTGAAAAGCAGCAGGCTTATCCAATTGAGTTAGAGGAACACTCCCCACCCACACCCTGGCCTGAGTGGCTGTTGGTACTCATTACTTTTGACAGAAAAGGGAAGAGAGCAGAACTTTAAATACTTCTTCACACCAAAGATCCATCCATCCATTTTCTAACCCGCTGAATCCAAACACAGGGTCACGGGGGTCTGCTGGAGCCAATCCCAGTCAACACAGGGCACAAGGCAAGAACTAATCCCGGGCAGGGTGCCAACCCACCGCAGGACACACACAAACACACCCAGCACACACTAGGGCCAATTTAGAATCGCCAATCCACCTAACTTGCATGTCTTTGGACTGTGGGAGGAAACCAGAGCGCCCGGAGGAAACCCACGCAGACACGGGGAGAACATGCAAACTCCACGCAGGGAGGACCCGGGAAGCAAACCCAGGTCTCCTAACTGCGAGGCAGCAGCGCTACCACTGCGCCACCGTGCCGCCCCCACACCAAAGATGACAAAGCTTATCTAAATTATGACGAAATTTACTCTGATGACCACTGTAACAAAAGGCGCCGATATAGACTCACACCGGAGGCACGTATAAATGCAAGGAACTTTAATTTCTTTCACCTGTGGGGCACGTCTTCCCCATAACCCACAGGCACAACACAGTCCCAAAGCCCACCAGTAAAGCACACAAGCACAAACACTCTTCCTTTCTTTGCACCACCACTCCTCAAACTGACTCAGGCTCTCGGAGTGGTGGCTGCTGGCTGCTGGTTCTACCTGGAAGTGCTCCAGGTGCTTGATTGCCAAGTTCCGGCTACACTTCCAGGTGTCGAGAAAACATTGCCCACAAGGGTCCAGCAGCTCCCGCTGCAGCACCCCCTGGAGGCGCCTGTGGAACCCAACAGGACTGCACCAAACTCCAACTCCCATGAAGCCCTGCAGGAGTCCAAGGCACCGCTGCAACTCAGGGAGGCTGCCATCTAGCGTCCAGGGGGAGATATTGGGTCTACCATGCTTGCTCCCCTGGAACATATGCTGAAGGGGCGTCCTGGCCGGGCATGGGCCCCGGCCATCCGTCACACCACCCACCACTAGTTCTGTGATCTCATCAATGTAATGCTGTAGGAAATATGACCAGTTAGAGGAATGTGTTTAAAAAGAAGAGTCTTCCCTGGCATCATACTTTTTGTAACCCAAAGCCTTTCACACAGATTCTAGGTCACATTTATCACCGAGTCATAAGAACCATAAGAAATGTGACAAGCGAGAGGCGACCATTCAGTCCATCAAGCTCATTTGTTTAGCTAATAGCTGAGCTGCCCCAATATCTCATCCAGACTCCTCTTCAAGGTTGTCAAACATTTTGCATTAACTTCATGTCTCGGTAGTTTCTTCCAGATTCCCACAACTCTTTGCTTCCTGACTTTAGTCTAAAATGCTCTTCCCCTTAATTTGCAGTGCTGCCTTTGAGTACGTGAAATGAAGTTTAGTTGAAAGAATTCTCCTGGATCCACATTATCAATGCTTAAGAGAATTTTGAAGACCTGAATTAGGTCCC